>NC_048298.1:102384916-102618347 GCF_013100865.1 Trachemys scripta elegans | reverse complement strand
GGCCCGCAGGGCAGGGAGCCGAGTCCGCGGGGCGGGGAGCCGGGCCCGCGGGGCCGGGAGCCGGGGGGTGCGCCGGGCCGCCGGGGGCCGGCAGTGCTGGGCGGGCCGGGGGTGGTCGGCCGGGGCCGGCACCCCAGGGCCCGAGCCGACCCAGGCTGGAAACGCCAGGGGGCCAGCCTGGGCCGCGCCTCCTCCCCCCACACCCCGCTTACCTGCTTCAGGCTTCCCGCAAATCAAATATTCGCGGGAAGCAGGGGAGGGGGCGGAGACTTTGGGGAGGGGGCGGGGTTGGGGCGGGGGTGTGGGCGGGGCTGGGGGCGGGGCCGGGGGCCGTGGAGTGTCCTCCATTTGGAGGCACAAAATATGGTAACCCTATGCTAGCAGTGCCAGAGCTGACCCCTTGTCTGGAAGCCCTGACTAGCTCACAGGGCAATGGCAAATTATCTGAAACCTCTACAGTCTCATTCCCCCTATCTGCTGAACAAAGGGAAGTGGGGGAAAGATCCATTGGATACACGGTATCTGATAAGCCACTTTTTCATGTTCCTATCCCAGGCATGAGACGCCATCTGGGTCTGATTCACCTTGGCACAGATTGGATGCAAGACCTTCACTTCAGAACATTAGGTGGGGACCACATTTCCTATTAGGCTTTTTAATGTGGTCTCAGCCTGCCTTCTGCGGTAATCTGTCAAGCTGTCTCCAGTGATAATGAGCCTTTGGGATGGAAGAGTCACTGCACTGCTGTTGCCAATGCTAACTGTCCCCACACAGCAGCCTGATCTCTTTCTCTCTCTCTCTCTCTGCTGTACAGCACTGAATCGGGAGATGCCAGGTGAGGCAGTACTGTCAGTGCTGCCTGCCCTCACAGAACACTGCCAGCTTTGCAAGTGCTCTGTATCAGCAGCAGGCTCCTGCAGCTTTTCCATTTAATGAATGCCATATTTGCAAAGAGGAAGTCACAGATTCTGCACATCAGCTGTGAGTTGGCCATGGGGAATTTGTTCGCACCTGACATGTGTTAGTTATAATCACCGGAGCTGTTCTGAGGAGCTATGAACAGATGAGAGGCAGGTGCCTACCCACTCGCCTGTAATTCTAACTTGAATTTACCCACTGCAGCATTCACTTAAAGGCACCTCAGGCACCGATCACTGCAATGCAGGAGGGGCCCCAGTAAAGAAATCAATGGCATCAGTAAGATAAAAGTTAACAATTAAAGGGCTCGATCCTTGAGTTCAGTCAAATTGTACTCAGCACACAGAATGGCAGAGGGGGCTCTTTGCCACATTTATGCTCTCCCCTAGGGGCTATTAATCTGACTGGGGTTTGCTGGAATGTAGCAGTAGCCCAGATCTGCCCTCTCCCTCTGTCTTTATGCTATACACTATGCTGGGGAGTCAGGGGAGGGAGTATGAAGACTTTTACACCATCTCTATGCCAGATGGGGATTCTCTCTTATAAGAGGAACCCTTAACTGCCCTATTAGGGCCCTTTACACTCTCCTTGCATCACTGGAGCAGCAGAAAGAAACCAAAGGATGGGCCAGGTATGGCCCCAACTATTTTAACTAAATCCAACTAAAGTGTCATTAACAGACCTCAGCAAAAATTTTCAAACTATTTTTTTTTCCAATGCAAAATGTAAATTCAGGTCAACCAAAACAGCTTCAGTTGAAAAAACGTATTAAAATATTCCCCCCCTTCCCTCCTCCTATGGACATATTTTGTGTTGACATTTTCAAAATGAAACAACTTTCATTTAGAAATTTACTTCAATTTTATTTTTTTTAAATTATTAATTTTTGAAAGCTTGAAAATGAAACATTTAGTTCCATTCAAAATTATTTATTTTTTCAATTGTTCAGTTCACTGAAACATTAAAGAAAAAATTATTTTGCTTCCACTCAAACCAATTTTTTTCTGTACAGGCAGCAAATCAGTTATTCACACACCTCTAGTTATTAACATTTTGTCTGGATGTTTAGCAAAAAGTGTGTATCTAAAACTTGACACTATGTTTTCCCTCTTCCCCCCCAAATCACTTCTTAAATACTTCCCGATGCCCCTGTCCAGCTGGAAACCACAATAGTATTTCAATGCCTCAACCCAAGTAGAAACCAGAATACTAGGCAGTACATATGCAGAGACAGAGTTCAGGATAACTGGTAATACAGACACAGAATGGCAATCAAGTGTGCTTCACAACAAAATAGCCACCCAAAGCATTTCCTCCAAATAAAGAAATAGCCTATCATTGTACTGCATACAAATACACCTCAGAAAGAGCATATGTGTGACTGTATATGGATTTAATCCTGCAACCATTAATCACACCAGCACTCCTTACTCATCAGAGTAGTGCCATGCATAAGGAATATTCACTTGAGTAAGGGTTGCAGGATCAGGAACAGTCTTTGATTAGAACAGAGCCACTATGGGTCTGATCCTGTTCCCACAATGGCCAGTGACAAACATTCCATTGGTTTCATTGGCAGCAGGCTCAGTCCCTTATTTAGAAACCACCATCATTTGATAGCAGCACACTCTCTATGCATGTCAGAATCTTTAAGAATAAGCCACTTTTTACTCAGCAGGATGCAATAAAACATGGAAATATTTTTGAACTGGTGAAAATAACCGTTTTCAATCCTAAATACAGTTTAACAAACATGGCTAACTGACAAAAATCAATCAATCAATCTCTCTTTCCCTCTAATCTGTGGCTGTCTTATCTACATACATTTTATGCTGTTTGGGGCAGGGACTTTCTACTACTCTTGTATGTATAGCACTTAGCACAGTGGGGCCCCATTCTCAGTTGGTCCTTAGGCACTACAATAATAAACACATAATAATAATAATTAATAATTTCAGTCACAGGATTTTTTCCCCAGAAAATTGCCCTTTCGGTCATATTGAAACTGTATGAGACCATCATGGCACAGGTTTCAAATAAAAAAAAAAAGAGCACTTTGAACATCTATCTAAAGTGGGACTCAAGCCTGAACTGAAATTTGGAGGAACTAAAAAGTCCATTTACTCCATTTTAGTTTTTGTGCACCTCTACACTCCCTGCAGTTAGCCTGGATTGAATGTTCAGTGCTATGATACAGTAAGAAAGGCAATGTTTTCATGAGATTTCCTGTCTCGGGAACATAAGCCACACGGAATCAAACAAGTATTTGAACCAAATGCTCTGCCTGTTCGGGCATATTCATCACACCAGAAAGCCAGTCACAGGAGCAGTATCACCAACCCCAAGCATTCAAAAATCAGGAGTAAGGCCCTGAAAAACCACTAAGTTGGCTTTGAAATTATGAGATTTAATAATAAGGATAATAATTTGAGATTCCTTTTCTTCACATTCTAGTACTTAAGCCTTTAGGGTTACAGTCGGTCACATTTTCAGGCTTTTTTCAGCAACCAAAAGCTAAGAACTTCCTTTTCTTTTAAAACGAAAGCTGAGATGTTCATATAATCACCTAACTCCAGAAGCTGGGGCTTTTAGAAAATACCAAATATAGTAAGACTTGTGATAAAATTGTTAGTGTTGGCAACACTGCTGGAGCCCTTCCAGCTGTACGTGCAAGAAACATTCTGTGATTGATGTAGGAAGAAAAGAAAGTAACGACCAGAGCAGTGTTGAGTCCCCTCCAAGCATCCAGCAGGATTTAAGCCACAAAATCCCTGACTTTGAGACTCACAGGAACTCTCATTAATGCCAATGGGAGGGTATACCTGTCGACCCAGGGCAACGTGTTGTTTCAGGTTTTACTCTCTGTGTTCACACACCAATGGGATACTGCCCAACAGCCAAAAGCATCGCTCTAGAGTATTAATCACAAATGTGCATGTAGAAAAATGACCAGATAACTTGACAGGTAGGCTGCCACTATATATGACCCAAGATTAGTAAATTGCAATTTAACAAAAAATAATTTGCTTGTGATTTATGGAAACCGGGGAACGAATATTTGTTCAAGAGCTGTGTGCATTTCTCTGTCATGCTTGCTGCACCTGCCCACAGATTACCTCTTTGTTGTGAACTAAGGACACAGGCACTGCTTTTATCAGTGATCCACACTTCAAGGAGCTGGCTTCAAGGCTTCTGTGACAAGAAGAAAAGACAGAGAGGAGGAGATGGAGAGAGAAAGAAAGGGGAAGAAGGAAGGATAGAAAGGAAGGAAGTGAAGAAGAAAGAAAGAGAAAGGAGAGAAAGAAGGAAAGGGAGCTCTTTCACTGCTTGGAATGGTAATGAGTGTAAACATTTGCTGATGGCATATCTTTTATCCCTATAAGTCCCACAGCTTCAGGCCCTTTCACTGCTGAAAGGCACTGATGAATGCCAAAGCAGGCCGAGTGTGCGGCTGAAAGCCAGGAGAATGAGGCAACGAGCATGTAAAAGCATCAGGATACTCAGACTGTTTAAACTTTTCATGCACAAAGTTTTGCATTAATGCTAACGGAGACCTTTGTGGTCCCAAAGGGTAAATGACAGTCATACGACATTTAGTCTTTTTCACCATTTGGGGCAGCACACAAAAAGGAATCAGACATACAAACGAAAGGATGAAAAAAATGCTGAAACTCGGTATCCAGGAAGCTCTTAGAATTTTGATTTTTTTTAAAAAACCTCTGCAGGATTGTGAAACATCTGAGAATATGAGGTTTTGAAAAATAATATTCTTTCAAAGCTAAAAAAAATCTGCCTCTTCTTTCTCCCTCTCCTGAACGCATTTTCTTTCTTCTGAATAAGAGGCAGCTTCTGCGTGGGTCAATCCGATAAATGTTACCTTTTGATTCTATGGAGATATTAGTAATTTGTCTAACATTCAGATTTCTCAAAGGTACCCATATAAGGAGGACAAAGCTGGAGGTCCCAAAGAGACCTGAGCAGAGAGTGCTGACAAGTCACCATCAAAGGCAAATCAAGGGCACCCCAACGTTACCAACTGAGGGCTTCACAGGCTCCTTGCCAGCAGATCAAGACAAGCCCAGACCGTAGCCAATCTTCTCTTTTACAATCTACTCCTGCGTCCATCAAAATCAATGGCAAAAATCCCTTTGACTCCAGCTGCAGAAGCAGTGGCCTATATACAGAAATACGTCTCACAGAAACTATAGTTCCCAGCAAGCAGTGTTCCATCTAGAGCTGAGCAGTCTTCCACCTATGTCAAGATGAAGCTCTTGGGGTAATCCTGGGTCTGCCACGGCCTTGGGATAGTCACCTTACCTCTCTGGGCTGCTGTTTCTCCTCCTGCCTTTTGTCTGTCTGAGCTCTTTAGACCATAAACTCTTCAGGGCTGTAGCTGTCTCTCACTTTGGGATGTATACACTGCAGTTGGGAAGTGTGACTGAAGCATGTGCAGACATACCTGAGCTAACTTGAATCTAGCTAGATCAAAGCTAGCTCCACTAACAATCAGGACCGGCTCCAGGGTTTTGGCCACCCAAAGCAGCCAAAAAAAAAAAAAAGCTGCGATCACGATCTGCGGCGGCAATTTGGTGGGAGGTCCTTCGCTCCGAGCGAGAGTGAGGGACCGTCCGCCAAATAGCTGGACCTGCCGCCCCTGCTAACAATAGCAGTGATGCAATGGCATCAAGGGTTGTGGCACAGGTTAGCCACTTGAGAACGTACCCAGGGTCCTAGGTGGACTGGAATAGGCCAAGCCACTGTGGCTTCACTTGCTATTGTTACTCGAGCTAGCTTTGATCTAGCTCAATGGTTCCTAAACTTCAACAACCTGCGAACCCTTTTCACTAAAATGTCAAATCTCGCAAACCCCCCTCTTAAAAATGAATATTTCTGGGGATTTTCTCCTTTACCTGAGTATAAATTATAAAAGCTGTGATCTTGGAAATATAAAATTTGTTTTTGCGACATGCTTATTGCACACTATTTATTATTAATCATTACAGTATTTTTATTACGTTATGAAAACGGCAACACTCTTCCAAGATCTCACTTTCGTAGCTTGTATCACTTTGAATAAGCCTGTTATAAGACAAGGCTCCTATGTTTCATCAAGGAGTATCAGATGTGAAACAGCATAAAGGTATTTTAGAAGCCAGCTCAGAGTTCCTCCTACACAAGCATTCAGGTCTTGAGCAGTCCAGGCAAACAACTCACGTTACAACAAAGCTTAAACTTGTTCTTCATAATTATTTTAAAAACAATACAAGCTGCCTATTTAATTTTAAAAACAGCAAAAAATATCCCCTTCCCTTTCCACTTCTTATAAGGGGTCTTGAAGTTTAGATCTCCTCAGTGTAATAGATATGTTTGCTTTGATCTGCTTAGCTCTTGGAAGCTCAGGGGCTCCAGGCTGCTGGCCCCATGCTGCCCAGGGTCCCTATGGACAGCTCTGTCCACCATTAGGGAATTTTTTCCCCAAGAACCCCCTGTAACATTTCATGATCCCCCAGGGGTTCACAAACCCCAGTTTGGGAACCACTGCTCTACCTAGATCAAATCTGGCTTGGGGATGTCCACATGTGCTATAATCACACCTCCCAATTACAGGGTAGACATACTCTTGGTGTTTATTCAGTCCCTAGCACAATGAAACCCACAGTTTGGGTCTGTTGACACTGCTGCAAACACAAATAATAAATACCAGGCCCTGCAGGTCCCATACGGCATACATTGCAGATAAAGAGGAAGACTGGTTTGGGCTACATTGTAGAGCTCTGAGTGCTAAGCTTGCCAACCCTGGTATAGCATCTATGTAGCTGGAGTGAAAAGAGAAGTTTCTCCCTCAGAGGATGGGAGCCGTTTTTTAGGAAACCAACTCCAAGGTTTGGAAGAGCCCCACAATTAAGCTTTTTCCTTTATTGTTTCACTGTCACAGCTGTTTGCCTAAAGTGAGAAAATCCCTCATTTTTATATCTCATTAGTTTGAGCAGCAACCTATTATTCTGCCTTCTATAGTACTAATTATTATGCTAGCCGCATGTATGCATGACTAATGAGTTACATTAAAGGCTGGGAGTCCTGGAATTTACAGAGGGAGAAGGAGCCAGGCCTGTGATGTCTGTGAATTCAGCATCTTTATATTTTTTTTAAAAAAAGTTCCTAGTGCTCATGAATCTTTTCCCACTCAGAAGAGGGGAGATATATTTCATCCTTTATAATAGGAGAGGGCACAGTACAGAATGCACAGTCCAATCTAGCAACATGGCAGATCATCCACTCCCTCAACAGGGTCAGTCAGGTGGCAGCTCAATATGGCAGCCAGTCTGTTTGAGCAGTAAGTAGTTGTATATCAGGCCAGTGATCCATTCAGACAACACCACAGGCAGCTCCTGCCACTAACCGGCAGCCAAGTCATTCTGCCAAGATAGCACTCTGTTCTGGTGACACAATGGTTAGCAGTACATCCTGTCTGCAGCTGGATATCCAGTCTCCTACTATGGCGTCTGGTGCATTATAGCAACAGAAACCTGGTATATTTGGCTTCCAGAGCGCAATCCAGCCTGACTACATAGCCAGGATCTGAAGAAGGACCCGAAGAAGAGCTCTGTGTCGCTCGAACGTATCTCTCTTCCCCCAACAGGCTGCTCATTTGATTGCTGGCATATCTGCTCAACAAGGTCCAGCTATATATTCTGGAACCTTCTAAAGGAAGATGGAAAATAACTTCCTGTCAAGCAGCCTGAGTATAAACGACACATTAGTATCTTGAATCTGCTCAGATTGCTAACTCCAAATCAAAGATTACAATGGGGATAGAGATACAGCATATTTATCCTGAAAAATCATGCTGTTTTAATAAACATGGGGACTGGAAACAAAAGGAAGCAGCAGCCACTGCTCAGAGTATAGAACTTGTCAGGTGTTCTTGATTCTGTTCCTGGATCTGCCACTGATTCTTTCTGTGTGTGACCTTGGACAAGTCATTTCTATATCTCAGTCACCATGCCTCTCCACAGTGGGGATCATAGTATTTCCCTCGCTCACAGGGGTGTTGTGAGGATTAGCTAATTGTTGTCAGTAAAGATTCTAAGATAAAACACACTATGTACTGCAGAGTATTAGTATTAGTATTGTAAACTCTACCCAAGGTGCCCAGATGACATGATATAAGCAAGAATACAAAGAGGATTATATTCCCTCTGGGGTACGGACACCCACACTTTGAGAAAAAGAAAGAATTGCAATGACAACTTGCCAGGAGCCCAAGGGCTGCACCTTATCTATTTTACTGGCGCAGACTACAGCCACCTTTACCTGTAATATGGAAGCCCACAGGGATTTAAGGTAACAGAATCCAGTGTTTATAGCGGGTTGATCCAAGCAACCTTCTGGAATATTGGATGCTGGGACTTGAAATCTTCCTCAGGCTATACCCTGGCATTAAAGATGAGAGTGGCTGGAGGTTGCAAATACAAAATGGTGAAGTGTATTTGGAGCATGAGCAATAATAACTGGTCATCCCGGCTGACGAGACTGAGTGGAGTAACAGCATGGTAATTCAGAGCAGATACTTAAAAAATGTATAAAAAAGAAAGACGGGAAGGAGGAGGGGATGGGGAAGAATATCAAAATATGTGTAAAAAAAATCAGAGAGAAAACATAGTGGAGTTAGAAAGAAAGAGGGCTACATTGAAGAATGACCAGATAATAGGTATATACTGATGATTTAATCTCATATTATTTTAATCTGAAGAACAAACAGTCAAAAATATCAGAGAGAAAGATAGATGGGAAGACAGGGAAAGTGAGAGGCAGGTTAAGAGAGAGACCACCACTGAGACAACCAAGCTCAGTGAAAATAAATTCTTCCCCTCTGAGAAGCAAAGGAAAAATATTTTCTGAAACCTGACAATAACTCATTCTTTTACTTTCTGGTCAACTGGAACCTGAACACTTATCAATCAAGTTTGGGTGGCCAGGAAGTACGGCAGATGGAGTTTATTGGCAGTGCTTTCCACTCATCAACGCAAGTTGGCCATTAGAGAAGCTGCTCACCAGAAGTGCCTGATTCCTTCATATCTATCAGCATAGTTTAGAAAGACCTTGAACACCACTGGCACGGCAGACACTGGTTAGAATGTATGATTGTACATGCTTCAGGAGATTCAGTTGCCTCTGCTGGGATTCCATGATAAACATTATTCCTTTAACTCTCCCAGCCTATGACATGTTTTCTCATGGCCTCATTCGTGTGACAGACACAAACTATGGCATCTGGGATATCATCATCACAATTTGAGTCCTAACAACTTCCCAATCAAAATGCACCACATTCAAGGTGGTGTCCAATTTTTTCATTCTAGGATATAGTAGTGTCATCATATTTTGACACACTACCCCAGGATCAAGGCATTATCATCAGATATCGTAGTTCCCCAAGAAACCTCCAGAGGAAAGTAACCATTAGAAAATGTAGTGGGTTTTGATTCAGTTGGTTCTCTTGGTAAAGGTCAGCAGAGTTTCTTTGAGATCCCTCCATCTTCAAGTAGTGAAGTGGACGGTGTCCCAGACTACAATCAATACTTAAAGTTGGCAGCTATGCAGTACCAAGCAAAAAAAGAGTGCTGAGGTGGATCAATTTCTGGTGAGGAAGAAATATAGGTGCATTTGAAACAAGCTTTCCAAGCTCTAAAATTTGTGTCTGAATTAATGAAATTCCACCAGCGGACAACAACAGATTGGACACAGCTTGCAGACCATTTTAAGGCCTTTCCACGGCTACTGATTAATAATGAAGAAAATGTATAAAATGGGAATGAAAGCCCAGGTCACCAGTTTCCCAAGCCTGAGGTTAATAAGTAGCTGCACTGATTTAGCTTTGCAGAAGTTTTGTTAGAGCTCTCACAGGTTCCCAGAAAAAACAAAATATATACCTCCCAGTAGGACACCTAAAGGGAAGTCTTCAATATTTATTTTTCTCCCTCTTTATATGCACTTTTCCTTCTTGCAATACAAATAACAATCTTGCAGAAAATCAAACAATCATCTTGCGACGTGGCCAAGAGAATATTCCTGTTAACAATAGAAAGACACATGGTTCCATCCTAGGACTGGTGTTGTTCAATGTAACTATTAATGAGCTGGAAAAGGGGATAAGCAGTGAGGTAGCAACATTTGCAGATAATAGAAAATTGTCAGTCAAGACTGGAGACAACTATGAAAAATTTGAGAGTGAATTTCATCTGTTCCATTCCCTTAGCTTGGATAAGTGTGTGCTAAAAAATTCAAAGTACTGCACACTGGAAGAAATAATGTGAACTACCAATACACCTTACTGTAGTCTAAATTAACTACATCAATCCAGAGAAAAGACCTGGGTATCATTCTGGACGGCTCAATGAAGATCCCTGCTCAATGCGTAGAAGTGGTCATAAAAAAGATGCATGGTGAATGGGATGGTGAATAATAAAGAGAATATTAAATGCCATTATTTATATAAATCAATTTATTCCAGGCCCTGACCTGAAATGCTGTGTTCAGTTAGTCAACTTATCTCAAAAAGGATTTAGCAATAATACTGGAGATTTCAAGGAAGAGTAACAAGAAATATTAGAAGCATGGAAAAACTTTTATGAAGAGAGGTTGAAAAGACTGACTATTTAGCACAGAGAGAAGGCAAACAAGAGGGAACATGATAAGCGTATATAAAATAATGGATGGTTAACGTTTCTATTCACCCTCTCTCAGAACACCAGAACAGAGGGAAATTCAATGTAATTGAAAGGCAACAAATTCAAGGATCAAAAAAAGAAATACTTTTTCACAGAACACACAATTAGCCTGCAGAACTCATTGCAACAAGATATCACTGAAGCCAAGAGCTTGGCAGGGTTCAGGAAAAGACTGGACGCTTACATGGATAATGAGAGCTTCAGAGTTCTAGCAATAAAAATTTTAAATGAAATTTTGGAAGGGATATAAATCCTCAAACTTCAGGGTGTAAGCCTCTCTCTATCAAGTGGGGCTTAGGAGGCCGTTCCTAAAGTCCCACTTGCACCTTCCTCTGAAGGATACTGGACTAGATGGACTATCTGACCAATAAGGCAATATCTCTGTTCCTATGGAATGACTTTTGGTCATATTGGCTTGGTTTGAAATTGAGCTCAAATAATTCTCTGTCTGTCTTTAAACAGGATAATCTACTTTGTATTTCCAACATTCGGTTGTTTGCTTGCGTTGTTTCCTTCTTTTCAGCCTAGCACTGCTGGAGAGATAATCAGAGCATACCTTCCTGCTGGTAAAGAACAGAGATGCTGCTTTTGAAGCATAATGGTTAGAAGTGAAAAAGATTAATCTGATGGAGAACATCTCAGATACCAAGCAGCGACTATACTTGCTGCTGTTCATGATCACTGTGGGAGTAACAGCCAATCTATGACACTGCAGCTCACTAGCACATAACAGGAGTTACAGCATGTAGGTACAGAGCATTTCATGCACTACTCTGCCCCAAAACAACATGTTTCTCTCCTCCTAATGAATTAAATAGGGTCCTAGTCTAACTGGAGACAAAGTGCAGTTTAGTTTTTCCTCCATCTAGTCCCAGAGTCTATTCTAGGTGGACACTGAAATCCATCTTACAATTCCCTTTCTCATGAAGAATGTAGTCACTTTCTGAAACAAAAATATAGTCTCGCCCCACTTGGTATTTCATCAGTCAAGATTTTTTGGGTCAGTTAAAAAAATTCCACCTAGATTTTTATGTCCTCCTGAAATACATTCTAATTTCTCACCCTTCCCACCCATTTACAATTCAATGAACATGGAGTTCCTGTAATTCTCTCTCTCTCTCTCTCTCTCTCTCACACACACACACACACGAGAATTCTGCTCTTAGATCAACTATGTTGATTTCTTGTCCACCTTGAGTTTCTCCATTGTATTCTACACTTGACTCCCACACTGAACTCCTGACTATGCCTATGGAAGTTGGGCACGGGGGTAGACTGCAAGAATGTGCCATAAAGATCTCCAGTGGAGATCTGAGAGTATAAATTATCCCCTCAGTTACTATAATTTTTAACTGCAAAGACCTACATTTACACCCATTTTTCATTTGTATTGTTTCAAAACACATGGAGTTGTGTCTTCAGATTAAGTTATGCAGCACAGCCAGGCTTGCTGTAACCAGCATTTCAGCTCCCAAAAACCTTTGTGTTTGGAGTACTCCAAACTTACATGACCTCTCTCTGTTCATGTAGCTCCATTCATTGTTAGAGTGACACAGTATCCTGATTCAGGAAAGCCAGTTCCAGTTTAACAAGAGCTGCTACAATAATCCCAACGAAGCTTTCTTTTTTTAAAAAAATGAAGCTTAAAGGCTGCTTTTCCACCATCTGACTGCATCTCCCCCCAAAGTGTTCCTCCACCACGGTTCTGCTTGTCTTGCTCTGCCCCCTTCTGTCAAGTCATTGACAGAAAATGCTGATTTAGCAAAGTTGCAGAACAGAGCAACAGACTAGTGGGGACAGGGACGGCAGAGGCCTTCTGGTAGTGTAGGATGAAGCTTTATCCAATAACCTCCCAAATGCAGCAAACTCAGCTAGTCTCTGAAAATCCAGTTTGGTCCTTCGAACATAATCATCAACACAGATTCTAGAATCATAACTCATTTGATAATTCTGTGTATGATGCACAAGGCTACAGCTATTAGCTACAGCTCTACTGATTGTAAAGCTCTCTCTCTCTCTCTCTCTCTCTCACACACACACACACACACACACACACACACACACACACACACAAAACATTTAGTTAAGGAAGTATGTATAATCTGATACATAAGGAGCAGACCATTAGCAAGTACTCTATGGACCACTTGTGAACCAATGATGACACTTTAGGAGTTGCTAATATAAGGGACACCTGTCACTTTTAATCATACACAGTATTTTTTTTATATTTATTCAGAGAAAGAAAGCAATAAGAAACTCTGGAATCTGCTTAACCTCATCTGGTTTTTAAGTAAAAATAGCATCTGTTCCAGCAAAAAAAAAGGCCATGTGATGTGCCCTATGTGGTCTACACGAGGCATATTGTCTGAGACCAAGTGGTACTTCATGCAGGCTAAACGCCCACTATAAATTATCCTGTACCTGCTGCTGCTGCAGAAGAGTTCATTAAAAAGCCTGAGTGATTAGAAAGAAAACAAGTTTGCCTGATATTGACCCAGGGTGTCTGTGACACATGGAAACAGGACGAATTAGTGGGACATATGGCTGTCCGCGAACTGGGAATTGCATTGTTAATTGCAGCAAGAGACAACACACAGCCCTTTCTTCCTGCCACCCCTGCATTACCAAACACTTCTCTTAGACTTGAGACCACATGATCCAAAGTGCACAGAACAGTCATTGATTTTGCAATGTTATTCTAGACACCCTGAGCAGCAGGGAGAATAACCTCTTCTCTCCATGACTTGTACGAACAATATTCCTTAAACTATTCCCATCCCAAGGGAAAGCCTTGGCTTGTCAGCAGGCAGTTAAAAGTCTAACAAAAAGGAGATATGAAAAAGTTATTAGTATTGTTAGAAACATTTTCTCTTCCTGCTATTGGTGTATTCCCATCAGTAGGGGTTGTGGGAAGAGGACCTGTACCCTGAAGCCATGAGAGTATAAACACCCATAGTTAAAACAAACTGGTAACAGTACATTTTCAGTGGGGTTCAGTTAGGGATTCTATCTGTCAAGGCCCCATGGCTGCATGGCTTGGATACATACTCCTGGCTGGGAGATCAGATGCAGAAGCAGTGTTGTGGCTGGGAAAGAACAAGAAATTACAATCCTTCTTCTACTCTTGACTTCCCATTAAGGCATTTGGGATTCCAGCAGTGACTGGATTTAAATGGGGTAGCACACTACTGACAGCAAATGGGTTGTACCTTGAGGTTTAGGTTTGGTAAGCTTCCCACAGGGCTTTGAGATGGTGACAATTTTCTGGCAGTCAGCATTGTGAAGGGCTCTCTTCAGGTTCCCAGTTCGAGTCTTCAAGGCAGTATTCAGGTCGCATTCTCCCCAGGCCTGGAACTGGTATTTACACTCCGCTGCAAAGAGTGTGGGAACACAAAGAATTTTTTAAAAAGAATCATGAAGCATGAATAAAACATTACCCAAGTCTAACCAGGTGGGCACATACTGCCAGTGATTTCAGGCAGGTGGATCACACATCCAAAGAAATGGAATGTGGGGAGCAGCAAAAATTCAAGGGACATTTTGGGAGGTAATTTTGCCCCCAAATATGACCCAATGTAAAAGCATAATTATCTTGCTCTTGCATGGGTACAGGATTAATGTTATAAAAAGGAAACTACATTTTAATACTGAAACTACAAAAGAGAGACAATTTAGTGGAAAACATCCTCCAGATACAAAAAGCCTGATTCTCCACTGTCTTGCGGCATCATTTACAAATGAGGTATGAAAACTAGCAAACCAGAATAGTAATATTTTGCACTCTTGTACAGGTATAAATGACTACACAAGGTGTGAGGCCGGGGAGAATCAGACCCTTTAATATCTATTTTTTCTCATCAAGAAATTAAAATATATTAAACCAAAAGATTATGCCACTGTTTATCCATGACTCACTGTATAAAGTGTTATGGCTCTATCACTGCAGAGGTGGCCAGCCAGCTGATTACAAGTTAACTAACAAGATTTTTTTCCGCAGAATAGTTCTCACTAGTGAAGAGTTGGAGCAAAAGTTCAGAGGGTACTATCTAGTTCAGATGTGTATCCAAACATTTGTATGGTTTTTTTCTGAAAATGAACTATCCAAACCTCTTGAATTTGCAAAATAGGGCCAGAAAAACTGCAAGTGCCCAGGTGCAGCACTGGACCTGCCAAATCCAGAACCTCTGCACTGACAGCCTGCAGCATTCATCATAGTGCCATTATCAGTTCAAGTCATCCAAGCTGTTTAGTAGAGAAAAGCTGAGTCTACAAGGGCAACCATATACCTGAATCCTGGTTACACAGCTTGTCCAGGATGGAAGGAAAATCTTAGTCTTTCATGGATTAAATGCTATGGCCTTTATCCACTCCCCAACAAGTCTCAGCCACTAGTGCGAGAGTCTGCAAATTTTATATCATGTTCCAGTGTGGAGGCTGCAGTAGCCATGGGGGAGAGGGGCAGTATTCACAACTGTGGAAAGGCAATAGAGAGCAACTTCAACATGCTACTGGGCCTCTGGGGGCTGTATTGGCTGGGTGGATGTTCTGCCAATAGGATCCCTCTAGTAGAGCTCGATGAATATTATTAATGAATTATTATTCAAATAGCAAATTCTCAGAAAAATACAGTTTCATAGTGACCAAAACCATTTGTGAATTAGGGACAAATATGGCAAATAGTTTCAGTCACACTCAAAGAATGAGGGGAAAATTTTCAAAAAAAGTCAAAAAATGGTAGTTTTGACATTTTTGAAACAAACCATTTTGTTTTGAAATGTTTATTTGAATTGACCCAAACAACTTTTTTTAATAAACATTTTCATTTTGGCAAAAATAAAAAAAATCAGTTTCAGTTCAGTAACGGAAGAGGAGAAGGACCTAGGGGTCCTAGTAGACCGCAGGATGACTATGAGTCGACAATGCGACGTGGCGGTGAAAAAAGCCAATGCTGTCTTGGGATGCATTAGGCGAGGTATATCTAGTAGGGATAAGGAGGTCCTGCTTCCGTTGTACAAGGCGCTGGTGAGACCTCATTTGGAGTACTGTGTGCAGTTCTGGTCTCCCATGTTTAAAAAAGATGAACTCAAACTGGAACGGGTGCAGAGAAGGGCCACTAGGATGATCAGAGGAATGGAAAACCTGTCGTATGAAAAGAGACTGGAGGAGCTTGGGTTGTTTAGTCTGACAAAGCGAAGGCTGAGGGGGGATATGATTGCTATCTTTAAATATATTAGAGGGATTAATACGAGGGAGGGAGAAGAATTATTCCAGCTTAGTACTAATGTGGACACGAGAACGAATGGATATAAACTGGCCGTGGGGAGGTTTAGGCTTGAAATTAGACGAAGGTTTCTGACCGTCAGAGGGGTGAAATATTGGAACGGCCTTCCGAGGGAAACGGTGGGGGCGACGGACCTGTCTGGTTTTAAGATTAAGTTAGATAAATTTATGGAGGGAATGGTTTAATGGTAAAACATAGTAGTCAAGGAAAACCAAGAAATGGTAGGTAAATTGAATAATGGCTGACAGGGGTCAGGCTGGAGACTCTTGCCTATATGCTCGGGGTCTTACTGATCGCCATATTTGGGGTCGGGAAGGAATTTTCCTCCAGGGCAGATTGGCTGAGCCTCTGGAGGTTTTTCGCCTTCCTCCGCAGCATAGGGCAGGGATCTCTAGCAGGAGGGTTTCTGCCGATTGAAGTCACCTAAAACAGGATTGGGGACTTCAACAGCAGAGTCCAGGGAAGGGGTAGGGACGGTCTTATGGCCTGCAGCATGCAGGGGGTCAGACCAGATGATCATAATGGTCCCTTCTGACCTTAAAGTCTATGAGTCTATGAGTTCAAAACTAACCAATTTTTTTTTTCAGGTTTTTCAGCTTGGCCACCACATAGAAAAATCAGTTATTTGCTCAGTTCTACCCTCTACCATGAATATCCTACCTTCTGCTGGCCTAAACCCAGGGTGACTCAAGCCCTGTCCTTGAGGGCCTGTAAAATCTGCCTTCTCCTACAGAGTATATCTCAGTGCATAGGGTTACCATATTTCAATACTGCAAAAAAGGACACTCCACGGGGCCCCAGCCCCGCCCCAACTCCACCCCAACTCTGCCCCTTCCCCAAAGTCCCCGCCCCAACTCCACCCCCTAGGGTGACCAGATCACCCAGGTCAAATATCGGGACCCGGGAGGAGGGGGGAGGCAGAGCAACAAAAAATGGCGGCAGAGCAAAAAACACCAACAACCCCCCCCCAACCCCCCCCACCAACATTCCTCCTCCCTCCGCAAGCGCTGGAGGGAGGCCCGGGAGACACAGAGGGAGCGCGGGGCTGGGGTGAGTGAGTCCGGCCTGGCCCCGAGCGCAGGCAGGACTCGGGCAGTACCTGGAGGGAGAGTAGGGAGACGGCCCTGGGGCCAGGCGGTGGCTGTTCGTTCTCCCCACCTGGGCGGCTGGACTCAGGAGCAGCCGCTGCTGCAGCTCCCACTGCCACGGGAGGAGGAAGCGGCCAAGCATGTGGTGCTCGGCGGCTGCGGCTCTGGTGCCTGGTCCCGAAGCCTCCGAGCCCAGACCTGCTGTGGGGACCCAGCAGCACGCATGCTGCGCACAGCCCCTCGCCAGTCGCATCTGGGCTGGCTGCCCAGCTGGTGCAATCCCACGGGCGGCCCCGGAGCGGAAGCATCAGCAGCCCCATTCATTCCCCTGCGGGACCCATGCGGGACGGGGGGGCTGGGGCCTGCTGCCCCCACTCCAGGGCCGCCGCGGGATTGCACCAGCTGGGTCCTCACAGCAGGCCTGGGCTCAGGGGGTTCACACCCCGGGCGCCAGAGCCGCAGCCGCTGAGCACCACATGCTTGGCTGCTTCCCCCCGCGGCAATGGGAGCTGCAGCAGTGGCTGTTCCCAAGTCCGGCTGCCCAGGTGGGGAGAACGAACAGCCGCCGCCTGGCCCTGGAAAGTTGGAGCCCGGGGAGGAGACGGTCCCCTTACCATGCCTCCCTATTTTCGCGGACATGTCCTGCTTTTTGGAAATTCCTCCCGGACGGGGATTTGAGGACCAAAAAGCCGGACATGTCCGGGAAAAGCCGGACATATGGTAACCCTATTAGTGCAGCACTTCCTGAATGGGCTGTAATCAGAGCTAGTGAAGAAATGATCCCCCCTCCTTTGTCCAATCCCCAAAACTCAACAATAATAAAATAGAATTTAAAAAAAAATCACACACATTTCCATTTTAAAAGCCATTTTTCATTTAAAAAAAAAAAAAAGTTAGTGAAAAATTTCCAACCAGTTCTCGTTGTACTGAACATGAAGCACTGCAGAGAAAGGCAGAGCATGCACACTGGCCCTCGGCCCAGGCTGAGCACACACAAAGGGTCACTTCCCAATACTCACGTTGGAGATAAAGTGAATCACTGGAGATAGGGCAACCCTTACCTCCAAACTGCTTCTTCCAGTTACAGGGGATCTTACACCTTTGGGTCTTCATAGTTTGCTTACACTCGGCTCCAGTGCGAGTGCCCTCGCGGGTCCCTAGGCCACAATCTCCACTGGTGGGTACACACACGCTCCACTGCCACTCACCACAGTCGGACTTCTTCACTTTCTTCTCTGGATGGAGCCAAGGAAACCGAATCAAACCAAGAAAAGTGGTCAGTACCCAGCCAAAAAAAAAAAAAAAAGCCACGTGCTTGTCTCCCCCCCCATCCGACCCCAACCCACTTCCTGCCCCCGACTGCCCCCCTCAGAACCCGCAACCCATCAACCCCCCCGCTCCTTGTCCCACCTATGACTGGGGAGGTGTTAACTGGCCACTTCACCCTGAATGGTCCTTGGAAATACGTGTTTACTACTTATGCTAAACAATCTGCTCCACCTTGTATTTAGCTGTGCCACTGAGTACATTTCCCAGACCTGAAGAAGAGCGCTGTGTAAACTGGAAAGTGTGTATCTCTCACTAACAGAAGTTGGTCCAATAAAAGATATTACCTCACCCACGTTGTCACTCTAATATCCTGGAACCAGCATGGCTACAACAACACTGCATACACCAAATCCCCCTTGAAACACCATATTAATGCATAAACTCCTGGCCCATGTGGTACTTGGTATTTAATCTGAAAATGTTGATATGCCACCAGCAGGGGGCAGAATATCCTCTTTTGTGAGTGTGTGTGTGTGTACGTAGATCAGTGATCCCCGATAGCTTCTAGAACAGGGGTTCTCAAACTGGGGGTTGGGACCCCTCAGGGGGTCGCGAGCAGCGGTGAGCTGGAGTCGGTTCGCAAGAACCGGTTGTTAAATTTAGAAGCCGGTGTAGAACCGGTTGTTAAAAGGGCTGGTGGGTGGGCAAACTCCGGTCTGCGGGCCACATCCAGACCGCAGGACCGTCCTGTCCGGCCCGCCTGAGCTCCCAGCTGAAGAGGCTCCCCCAGCCCCTCCCCCGCTTCCCTCCCTCCTGCAGAGCCCCAGCGCTCTGGGCAGCTCCTGGCACTTTGAGCAGCATGGGACTGGGAGGATGGGTTGGATAAGGGGCAGGGAGCGGTTGGAGGGGGCAGTCAGGGGATGGGGAACGGGGGGGTTGGGTAGGCGTGGGAGTTCCGGGTGTCTGTTGGGGTGGTGGTGGATGGGGTCGGGGCAGTCAGGGGACAGGGAGTGGGGAGAGTTGGGTAGGGGATGGGGTCCTGGGGGGCAGTTAGGGTGGGGGGTCTCGGGTGGGGGTGGTCAGGGGACAAGGAGCGGGGGGGTTGATGGGTTGCGGGTTCTGAGGGGGGCAGTCGGGGGCAGGAAGTGGGTTGGGGTCGGATGGGGGGGAGACAAGCACGTCGGAACACACTCTGAATTTTGAAAGCAGAGACATAAGCTAGCAGGGGAAGGATGTGTCAGTATATCTGAACATGGATACAAATTTCATTACTGATGGCTACCCTCCTACTTTTATAATGGCCCAAAACATATCCAAACACCTCCAAAAATAGGTGTTATAAAGATCCAGTGCACAAGAGTGCTGGTAAGAAACTGGTCTTCAATTCATGTTGCATGATCTTAGTCCACTGAGAGAATTAGCCCAACTGCCAACTCCTAGTATTGAAAAATCATGAGTCAGGCCTCAAAATATCATAAGATGTTTTAAATAATATATTTGAGCTCTTATTTGCCTTCCAGTTTTTGCACCTTTATGGTTCATATTTTCCATTATTTCGCCATATCCGCAATGGCTAGAAATGTACTGTCTGTTTTGAAATGAAAGCTCAGATTCTGAAATATTCACAGGTCTCACAGCTGTAGGGCTTAAAGAAAAATGCCAAAAATCATGACTCTCATGATAAAAAGCATAAGAGTTGGAAACATCCATTTTGAAATCTAGGTCTGAGTTTTCCAGTTTAGGACTATCTCTATTTAAAATGAGGACTGGGTCACTGCTGATCGAAAGCAGTTACACCAGATGTGTGTTTGTAAGGTTCTACGTGAAACAAAGTCCAATTCCTAATGGATGGGTTTCCATGTCACATAGGCGGGATCTTTGTTGTTAGTATAATCAGAACAGGTAAGGCATTCATGCGGTTTTAAACCAGACAGTCCTCTTTATGTGTGGCTTGTCCAAGTTGTCCCTCATCCAGTACTGAGACAAAACCAGACGTGATTTTATCCGGGATCGGACAGAGGATGCCATTTTGAAGAATGTCCCACTCTACCCCTGCCAGAATGACCACACACACGCATCATGTGTGTGAGGTCATGCCAGCATGGGCAGGGTCACATCGGCGGGGCAGGCCCACGCCATTCCCAGAAGTGCCAGAATGTCTGATGTTCTGGGAATGTGAGAGTGGCCACTCTAATTCAGAGAGGCCAACAAAAGAACAAGGTGAGTGAACCACACACTCAACCCTACTGGGAACCTCTCCAGTAGCCCAAGAGAGCTTGAGTCCAGGGCAGTGCTGAGGAAGGCTGTACTGGTGCTGCCATGCCATACCTGTCCCTTGATTAAAAAGAGAACTTGAGTCTCAACAGCTGTCAAACTGGCAGCTTTCACAGAAACTAATTTCTGTACTCCCATTTAAGTGAAAACATGTCACTGCAGCAAATCCCCACTCTGTGTGTCAAAAAGTTAATGATTATCCTGAATTTCATAACAAAACTGAAAGACTTTGACATTCTTCTATCGGTGGAATCTACCTCAGGGAAAAGAGAGAGTGAATTAAGTCTTGGCATGCAATACCCCAGATATTCTGTACTAGGAAATAGTATGTAATACATAGACTTCCTAATGTACCTTAATCCAAATGCCACTCTGTTCAGCTATTCCATTTCTGGGCACCACACACAGTTCTCTCAGCCTACTATATTCCTGACCTGCAGCATCCCTGCTTTTCCAGTCCTGGTCCCTGCCCCAGTCCAACCACACACACAGTTCCCCAACTGTACTTCAGTCCAGCTTTGCAGTGACTCCTGCTATTCATTTTAGTTCTGGGTCCCCCACATTACGGAAATGTATCTCAGTCCTCATATGCAGCACCCTGTTATTCCAGACTCAATCTCACACTCACAAATCACCAATGGATTTCAGACTTAATCTGTAATAATCCCTGCTTTCTAAATCTTGTGTCTTCATGGACATTCCTGGCAATACACCGAAGTCTTGAGCTGCTGAATTCCTTGCTATTCTAGACCTACCCATCTATACAGTTCTGCCAATGCACCTTAACAGCAATGTGCATTATCCCCCCCCTAACACTGGCTCTTTCATGAGCACAGTCTGTCACTTTTGTCAAAAAGTGCGCAGGTTTACAATACGGACATATGTCCTCAGGCTAGGTGACAGAAATTCTGAAGCAAGAAAAAGGCCAACATAAAATAAGAGGCAAATCCAAAAATCCATTCCAGCTGGGCACCAAATCCAGGTTAGATTCTCTTTTTTGTTTTTCAATCTTTGTATCAAAAGGAAATGAATAATTCAGGAAATCTTCTCCCTAATTATTGCTAAGGTCTTGTTCTGTTGGCAAATATTTTTTTCAGTCATGGATGGATCTGTAACTCGGGTTTGTGCCAGTCGGGTTTGGACTCTGAGGTGGGATGGAATGCCACACCTATCCAATGGAGAAGAAGCAAATGGTACTCAAGAATCCCCCTCACATTAACAAATTATTTTCTTTTAATTAGTTGATGGGGAGAAACAAGTCCATGCATCCCAAATGTAAAATACAGAGGAAAAAAAGTATGTGAAACATACTGATAAATACAGTAAGACATTTTGGCCTAAATCCTCAAATATATTTAGGCATCTAATTCCCATTGAATTCCAAAATAGATTTTAGTGGGCATTTGATTCCTAAATACCTTTGAGGAGCTAGGCCTTAGACACTAGGAGCTTGATCCTAACCCCACTGACGTCAATAGCAAAACTATCATTGACTTCAGTAGTGCAAGATCTGGTCCTAGGCCCTCTCTGCTACCTCCCACCCCCATATCTACTGCACAATTGATTACATTGTACCTGGTTTTTCTTTTTTGCCAGCCTCAGTAGTACTCATGGCTGCCAGAATGAAAATGAATGCCAAGAGGGCGGCTGTGAACATTTGGCGCTGTTGTTGTTGCTGCTGCATTCTGGAAAAAAAAAGAAGTATGGTCAGATTCGGGAAGGGTACATAGGGAAAGGTATGTCAGACTCCTTGAGAGAAAAACTCCAATCAAACATTCTAATAGAGGGGTACTACCAAATAGTGAGACTATGCATTTCTGTGCAGCTATACTTAGGGACAAGAGGAGCTCAAACAGATAAAGCATAGGATTAACCGTTGGCCAAATGTGTACAGAGTTTTCCACTTCCTGCACAGAAGACAAAGTCTTCAAATCTTCTTTATAGCTGAAATACCCTATTTACCATTTTCATCCCAAATCCACTGCATTCCCAATGCAGCACTTCTGTTTTACCATGTAGTGTAGATGTATATGAAATGTAGTTGTAGCTGTGTCATTGCCAGGATATGAGAGAGACAAGGTGGGTGAGGTAACATATTTTACTGGATCGACTTCTGTTGGTGAAAGAGACCTGAAGAAGAGCTCTGTGTGGCTCAAAAGCTTGTCTCTCTCACCAACAGAAGTTGGTCCAATAAAAGAGATTAGCTCACCCACCTTGTCTCTCATAGATAATACAGTAATTATTTTATAATTGCCCAAGTGGCAGAAATTTGGGAGAAATTATAGACTAATGATTAAAGTAGGACACAGAGTAAGGATTCCTGGATTCTATTCTCAGATCGGTAACAAATTCATAATGCAATATTGAGCAAATTACTTAACATGTGCCTCAATTTACCCAGCTATAAAAGGAGGACAATGCTACTTAACTGTCTAGCCAAGGTTCAAGAGGGTGTTTGAACATATAAATTATGTCAAAGTGCTTTAGGTTTCTTTGATGAAGATTATATAGATGAAAAGTGATATATGAATCATCATTGACCATACCTCGTTAGAGCTCCCAGGTCATACTTACACTTTTCCTTTTCCTCAAATTAATATCTATGTATAAAATAGGTTGAACTAACATGCCCAGAATGGGCAAAGCACAAACAGAAAGTGTTTTTCCGTGGATTAGACCACACAACTAGCCATGCTAAGTGATGCTCAGCTCTGGACTTGAGGGGCAAAATACAAATATGAATAAAAATGTATTTGCTCAGTGGTGAAATCTCACTTCCTAGCCACCCAGCTGAATCACTGCACAACAACCAGGACTGGTTGACTGTGCAGGTCTGATGTTCCAAACAAAGCTTCTGCAAAGCTTTTCAGGCAAGAGCCATTTCCTCTTTCACCCTGCCTTGCTGTGTTTTGTGCTGCAGTTTAGGCATTTGCTGCCTAGGAGGAAGTGACTAAAAGGTCCAGCTACCAAGATAGCCTTAAAATGCAACCAAATTTATATTACAAATAGAGTTGCATGAAATTTGGGGGATAAATCATTTATTCACTGAAAAATGCAGTTTCAGGTTGACAAACTATTCGTGAATTTGGGTTGAATTCAGCAAAATGCTTCAATTGGAAAAAAATGGGGGGGATTCAAAAAAGTCAAAATGTTTTATTTTGACATTTTCACCATGAAACGTTTTGGCTTTTTGTTTCAAAATGACATTGCATTTCAAAATGTACTCAGTATTTTTTACTCCCTTAAAAAAAAAAATCTAACTGTTTCATTTCAGGTAAAACAAAATGTTTCTTTCAACCCAAAATGTTTTGGTTTTTTTTTTTTCATTTTGTTTCAGTAAGAAGAAACAAAAAAATATTCTTTTAAGTCAACATGAAATGAAATTTGTTTCTGTTTCCCAAAAAACTGAGTCAGGTAAATCATTTCTGTGATAAGGATAAAAAACATTTCAGTAGAAAACAGGGGGTTTGACTACATGAACAATTTCATGGAAAGTGTCTGCCTCCATGGAAATTTTTGATTTTTCCATCTGAAAACTGACTCTTTTTAGTTTCAGAAGTTATCAGGCAACATTGTTTACGTTTTTGGGTTTGGAGGGATTATCTTCTTTTAAATGAAACATCAACATATTCCAAGGGAGACAAATTTTGATCTAGCAATGAATTAGTGTCAGTCCAGTTCTTGATGGAGTGGTGTCCCTAACACAAACACCAACAAGACAGGTGGCACTAATGGGTGCCCTTGATACCTTGTGGCATTTTCAGCAGAGTAGCCAAGGAATAAATGGGCATGGAGGCTGAATTACCTCTACATAGTCCTTACAGTTCAAGACTGAAGCACATTAGTAGCGGGGCATGTAATATGTGGGGAACGCTCACACTGTGGCTGCCTGTGTGCAGTCTGTTGTCTAGATATATAGAGAATTTCCCTCTCTGGGCTAACAATCTGGCAGCATTCACGGGTACTGCTTTCATTTGGGGCCTTTCACCTGTAAAGACTCGCACTGACTTCAGCGAGCACTGAATCCAGCCCTTAAAGCGTTTTTAAATTGAAGAATACAAATAGTGACCTGATTTTCTGCAGCCATCCTCTATTCCTACTGTAGAATTCTATAGGATAGGTCAAAACCCTATAGCAAGGCAATCATTCTCTATTCCGTTATATAGGTTGTTAGAGTAATCTCCATAAACTCAACTCTATTAAAGAACCCTAATGGGTTCATTTATACTACTGTAAATTCTTATGTTCCCCATTCCAAAAGACAACAATAAATAACAAACAATAGAAGTTTACACTTGAGAGAGGGGTCTAGGTCTCCAAGTAGTATCTGTAAGTTTCAGTTTAGAAGCTATACTATTTCTGGCAGTAAATATAGTAAAACAAAATATAGGCAAACTGGAATGCATTGGAAATCTATTCAATAACCAAAGTCACAGCAGGTGATTTATTTTTAAATACGTTTGGAGTCTGAAATTCTTTCTCTACAAACTGAAACCCCACAGAGGCTTGATGCAGAGGACGTGCCTGGTACCTCAAATCTGTCCGTGACAGCACAGGACCAACTTGGAAGTTTGTCCAAGCTGCTGAAGCAAAGTCTGAACCTGAGGGCATACATTTGCTTGTAGAAAAGGCTGGCAACCTGATACCGACAGTTCCTCCTCAATGATATGCAACAGATGGGAATAATGTGCCATAATGCACAATGCTTTTCATTGCATCACACAAATATCTGTAATCTGATGTCACTGGTTGCAACTACAAAGTTACAGAAGCTCTGTTGTACTCTATAGGCTGACAGGGATAGTGCTACAAACAGGCTATAGGCATCACAGTATCCCCCGTCTGGAGGAGCTGGTACCAGATGTAAAAGTTTCTCAGGAAGGTGGGAAATCCCAAACCAGGCTGCAACCATCTGTTGTCAAAAGCATACATGGGTATTTTCATACTAACTCCTTCAATTTTTCTTGCAACTACTAAATCTGTCTTGGGGACAGGGGGTTGTTTCCTAAACAAAAAAGGAGGGGGTTGATAGTAAAAATGACTTATTTTGAAAATAACATTTCTTGAAAAAATTGAGGGTTTTTTTTTTTTTTTTTTTTGCAAAAAAAAATGTGACTTTTTCATAGAATACCAGGGTTGGAAGGGACCTCATCTAGTCCAACCCCCTGCTCAAAGCAGGACCAATCCTCAGACAGATTTTTGCCCCAGATCCCTAAATGGCTCCCTTGAGGATTGAACTCACAACCCTGGGTTTAGCAGGCCAATGCTCAAACCACTGAACTATCTCTCCCCCCTTTGATACTTTTGATAATGTTTCCAAATAAATTTTTGATTTAAAGAGACTGCCAAAAAATGTCACAATTAACCATTTCGAACCTTGTAAAATAGAAAGAACTTTGATAGTTATGAAATCTTTCACACATTTTTTATTTTTCTTTTTATTTCAACCAACTCTCATAAATAGGGCTAAATGTGCTGAAGGAAAAGCATTTTGTAGAACCCTGTGTGAAAGCAGGAACAGCACCCCCTGAATGATTGGCAGCCACATTCACAACCAGTAGAAAGATGCAGACAAAATGGGAGAAAGAAAAAGACTTTGGAAAAAGGTGGTTTTAAGAAGGGACGAGATGAAGCAGTGAATACATGAGAGAAACAGATAAAAGGAGAAAGCAATTAGGACAGTTTAAATGGTGAGTTGGACTGAGACTGATAAAAGGAATAGAAAGCATAAGACAGAAAAATCACAGACACAGCTAAAAGACAAAGAAAGGAGTAAAATAAACTGAGAGGAGAAACAAATAACTAATTAGAGTTAGTAAGAGCGAGAGAGTGCAGTGAAAACATGAAGTGGATGATGAGAAGAGAGATGCAGCTTTGCTGAAGTTCATTGTAGCAAGTGTCTTCTCCTGAGGAAGATGAGGTACGTGAATTACTGTGATGTAATGGTTCATTTCACGATCAACTCTGGTGCGGAGAGAAAAGTAAAAGCAAAACAGAAAAGTGGGTGGCAATCAGAAGATGGATCCCATTTCATGAGTTCAGCCCCATATCAGATGGTCAGAAAATAAGAAAGCCAGCCAGAGATTCTGCAGTTTCTTAAAGGCCTTCTGGTTCTGGGTGCACCCCAGCCACCTCCTTTACCAACTCCAGTTAGTCCCCAACCCATTTTTACCATCACACTTGTCTCCCCTGACTTTCTTCACCATCTTGGCACATTGCCGCCTGTGATGGGCACAGCCCACACTAGTTCAAGCAGGGGAGGGGCCTGCAGCAGCCTGCTCACCCCAAATGTGCATGGCCTGCCAGTTAGAGGGAGTGTTTGCACCCAGGTCCATCAGAGCGTATAGTTAAGCAGGAAGAGTTAGCCTGGGGTTGGTCACAGGAAAAGTATCCTGTGGAGAAGTGGCTTAATCTGACTGGAAAGACAGAAAAGCAGAAAGGTTGTATAAGCACCCAAGGGACAAATGGGAAGCCAAAGGACTGATGAAAGAACCTTGAGAAGAACAGAAAGAAGTGGTCAAGGCAAAAAGAACTGAAGGGGTTCAGTGCTTGGACCAGACACTCACTTAATTTTCAGGGCCAGAACTCCCTGGAGATGGTGGGCAAGAGCTGCTCTTCAATGCCACCATATCAAGATGGAAGCCTTACTCCCCCTTGCCCCCAAAATAACTCCCATTTACCATCTCACTCCCATTCCCCCACCTGTCCTCCCTTTACTTTCTCACTCCATGTCCACGGGTCTTTATTGCTTGGAGACAATTCAGGATGTAAACTGTGACATGGTGTCACCACAGAGGAGAACAAGTGCCATACTGCACCCCTTTAACAAGCATCGCAAGTGTGACCCCAGCAAGAATTGCATGTGAAAAGGAAGGATATTGGACAAATTTGTTTATGCATCCCCCAGTATTCACCCTTCCTGTGGTATTGGTTCTCTCTCGTGAGACAATCCTGCAATTCTGAAACATTGATTTATGACACAGTGGTGTCCAACTTCTTCAGTCCAAGAATTGAACAGAGGTCAAGGGGTCACAATCAATACTTTGGTGCAGATTCTCTGTCTTGTTCTGTTCAGGCATAAAGGGAGGGGAAACCATTCATGCCTACCCTGAGGGAGGCTGCACCTGGTGTGAGGGAGACCCTACCAAGGCTGGATGTAGGGGCAAGCAACCGCTTGGGGTGTGCCAGGCTTGGGGGGTGCCAGGCTTGGGGTGCTATAAGGTATTCAAAAGTTTAACAAATGAAGTGGGGCACCAAAGACGCTCCTCACCTGGGGCACCATTTGGTCTAGGGCTGGCCCTGGTCCCTAGCATGCATAAAGTCATTATAGTCAGCACCTACACCTCCATCCCACTAGCCTTGATGCAGGGACATGTCAAGAGCAGGAAAGGGGAATGGCTACAGAGTGCTATGTTACAGCTTTCCCCACCCAGTCTATAGTCCTTCAAGGACTACTGCCAGCTGGCGCAAGTCAGAGCTCCCTCAGATTGCTCTAACCTGCACTAAGGTAGAGATTCAGGGAGCTTTAAACAGTGGTTATTATCAATTTCTCTTACTCCCCCCACACACACACCTCTCCTGGGCTGTTCTGGGTGGACGTGTGCAGGGAAGGTGAACCATTCTTTGCTAGGCACTAGTCCCCTAGGCTCTGACAGAGCCAGCTGAGCTCCTGTCCTACTCTTTCTTGGGCTCCCACAGCCTTGCAGATAAGAGGCAATGGAGCAGCTAGAGCTACTCTCCTATGATGCAGCAGGCAATCACCAGGGGAGCTGCTGAGCAGCTGACAGCAGCTGCCCAGAGCTCAGACTAGAACAGCTTCTGGGTCTGCTGGGGAATGGTGAGAGGCAGTGCCCCCTGGTGACAATGCTGATTCAAACACTTCCATTTTCAAATCCAAGGTTGCAGTCAAATTTGCAATCAAATACACATTTGCTTCTTAATGCAATCACCTTGGAGGGCCACAATTTAGAGACCTGAAGCCAGCAGGCTGAACAACACTGATATAAAATGAACAAGGGAACTGAGAACTACGTGACAAGGAGAACCTAGGAAAAAAGTGATTAATATGAAAAGAAAAGAAAAGAAAAGAAAAGAAAAGAAAAGAAAAGAAAAGAAAAGAAAAGGATCAAATTTCCTTAAATAATACCCAATTAACATGCCCAATCTGGCTTTGTTCAAGTAAATAAACCAGAGTAATTAGTTTAGTTGTGGATCACAGTTCTCCTTGCCTATGATATTTGCATAGTTGATTGCATGTTTGCCTTCAGAATCAAGCTAAAGCATGTAGATATGCAGTAGACATTAACACTTCCAGTTCCTTGGGCATAATTCATAGTTTGGGTTGATAATAGGGTCCATGATTGCATGCATTCTACCATTCAATGTACATCATACTTTGGCCTGACATAAAACTCAAAACTATAGCTAGTTCAACAATTTTCAATGGAACAATTTTCCATCAGAAAATGCTGTTTCATCAAAATTGAAATGTTTTGAGGGAATGCATTGATTTTGACAATGTTTTCAATGGAGAAATTTTCAAAACACTTCATTTCAATAAGGTTGGAATATTTTGTTTTGAACTAGTTCAACAAAAACTTGAAACTGCATTTCCTTACCATGGGTGTGTTGCTTTATGAGAGTTCTAGTTTGGGCCTCGATTGTTTCTGTGGGCTCCCTGGAGGACTGCATCTCCCACATGCATTGCAAGACACAGTGGACAAAACTGCATGTGGATTCAATGGCTGGACTACATCCCCCATGATACACACGGAGTCCTGACTCCCCTGCTGCACACATATCAACCAACACACAGGCCAGCTAAGACAGAACATGAACTGCAATTTATCAAGAGGACCTGCTTTCTCCTGCCCCAGTAGATCACAAGCATGAGGAGATGGGGCTCCATCCATTTGTGGCATTCTCCTGGCTACTCAGGTTTTCCATTCACTCATATCAATGTCACCGTTTTTCCTCTTTCCCATTCCCTGGAAGGCATCATCAGCTCTAATGATATTATGTTGTCTGTCTATGTTGTTGGAAATAAATATTAACTTTCTAGTGGGGCAGATGATTCTCAAAGTGACCATGAACTAGAGTTAGTCACACCAGGGAAAAAATCATGAAAAGTTTTTTGCTTTCAAAGTTGTTCCATTTTGTGAGTTCAAAATAGATGCATTTTTGTTTATTTTTCAAAAATGTTCATGAAATCGTTCATTTGATTTTTTTTAAATCAAAAATAGCTATTGAAACCAGGTACTGGAAATTTTATTTAACAAAATACTCATTTAATGAAAAATATGGTTTTCAATTAATGAAAAAAATTGTTAGAAACAAAGAGTCTCCTGAGAAACAAAAATTCTGAAAAAGTAAATTCTTTTTTTATGAAAATGTTCATTTTTTTAAAGGAAAACTTTTCATTCAGAAAATTCAAATCAGCTTTACTGTAAATAAAATGAAAGTTGTAATAAGCAATTGCCCTTTGCTATGCTCAGTGGGGCACTTTTATTTGAAACATTTGCTTTCTACTGTATGTTTTTCCCTTACACACATATCAACTCTCTCTCTCACACACACACACACACTCTTACTAACATGGGGTACAAAATACTGTGCAAATACAAGACAAAGGAATAATGGCTAAAGAACCATTAAACTGAAAGTCTAAATCAGTGGTGGGCAACCTGCGGCCCATCAGGGTAATCCACTGGCGGGCCGTGAGACAGCGTGGCCGCCCCCAGCAGCCACGGTTCGCTGTTTACGGCCAATGGGAACTGCAGGAAACAGCAGTCAGCACGTTCCGGCAGCCTGCACCACTTCCCAAAGCTCCCAATGGCCGGGAACGGCAAACTGCAGCCACTAGGAGCTCCCAGCAGCCATGCCTGTGAACAGTTAATATAAACACTGTCTCGCGGACCACCAGTGGATTACCCTGACGGCCGCATTCAGCCCGTGGGCCGCAGGTTGCTCACCACTAGTCTAAATAGATGCAGGTCCAAATTTCCAAAAATGACTAGATATTTTAGGTGTCTCCATTTCTGAGTTTCTAATTTAAGACATCTCAAAGAGGGCTCATTTTCAGGGAGCTATGAACACACCACACTGGAGAATCAGGCCTTTTTTGGGTCAAAGGTGGGGGGGGGGCGCGCAGGATCTGCAACAGTAGCAGTGTTGAAGTATTCCACTGTCATAGTTGTATGGGGGGAAAAGTGTCCACAATATCTGGCCACACAATGGTTGGCTCAACTCAAGCCAGTGTCATCAGTCCCTGGCTTTTATGATAACCTTGCTGTTTTCCTCCTCCCAACATTATCATGCACATATACACCTTAATAACAAAGGTTGAGATTAAGAAATTAATTACTCCAGTAAAAAGATGGATTTCCTCAAGTTCAGATGTCATTGACTAGGTTTCCTACTATGGTCTATCTTTTCAATATATATGGTCTATCTTTTCCTTCAGAGAACCTTAGGCAAAGGATTACAAGCTTTGGGGAGAGATTAGTGCTGTACTTATAAGAGTAGTCCCCCGCTGGCCTATATTAAACATAGCATGGGTACAGAGGCTGATATTCATCTGCAGATCCCAGACCAGCACATAGAGGCCTAAATGTCTATAATTTGTCTTCAAAATCAGTCTCCTGGAGGCAGAGTGAGGTCAATTATATTGTTCGAGTGATTTCCTTTGGCAGAGTCCTATCACATACATACACACACACACACACACACACACACACACACACATATCCTCCCATCTCTATCTACCTTTAGGTGGTGGTCAGAGTGGCCCTGGCTGGTGGCTATCAAGCAGTGCCTAATGCTGACCTCTGCATCTATTTGGGGCCCTACAAAACCAAGGCTGCTATTTTAGTTCATTTTTTTGTGCCTGTGGCTTTGGGTGACCAGATCGCAAAAGTGAAATACCAGGACACATTGGGCGAGCGGGGAGGGGAGGGGGAAGGAAAGGGGGGAAAAAGACAGACAGACACAGGAGCACAGCCCCGACCAGAGCCAGAGGCACACTGGTCCACCTGGCCCTGTGCTACCAGCATGCCCCTTCCTGTTGGAGGTGGGTCCATGCTGTGCCACACACCTCCCCTGTCCAGTGCCCCCTGGATCCACTATGCCCAGAGCCCCCCTACAACCCTTCCACCACAAATGCACAGTGCTGTGCACACACACCCTGCCCAGCACCCCCCTGCCCACAGCCCCACCACAGCTGCCCAGCACCCCACACAGAACCCCCCACTCTCTAGTTTCCCAATACACACAGATTTCCCCTCCCTCCTTTCCTTCCTCCCTCCCAGTGCCCTTCCCCACAGCCCCACCACTACAACTACAAAATGCCCCACACAGACCCGCATTGCCCAGTGCCCTGACACACACAGATTTCCCCCAGTGCCCAGCAACCCCCAACAGGCCCCCACTGTGTCACACCCCAAAACACACAAACCTCCCCCACTGCCCAGCACCCTCCACACCCTCACAGCACAGCGCCCCATACACACCTCCCAGACACTCACGCCATCACACCCTGCCCCCTTCCCTGGCTGCACTCACCAGCCCTGCTGGGAGGTCTCTGGCTCCTAGGGTGAGAGCGGCGAGGGGAGTCTCCAGACTCTCCACGGGCTGCGCCCGTCACAAGCGTGAGCTCCGTGGCTCCCATTGGCTGGAAAAGCACCAACGGGAGCTGCCAGAGCTGTGGAGTGGGGCTTGCAGGCGCCGGCAGCACACAGAGCCCCCCCACCTTAAGAGCCAGAGGGACCTGCCAGGGGGTGAGGTGGGGTGTCCTGGTGGTGCTCACCTGGGGCAGCTTCTGTCCCAGGAAACATCCGGCAGGCTGCCTCTGACTCCTATGGTTGCGGGTCGGGTTGGGTGGGGTGGGCGGGGCGGGGCGGAGGGCTCTTTGCCCACTCCCAGCGCCTGTAAGCCCCACCCCTGCAGCATGTGGCGCTCCTGCCAGCGGGCGGGCACTGGGAGCTGCCCCAGGTAGCGGTGAGCGGCAAGCGGCGGTGCTGCGGCTGTGGTCTGGATGGTCCCTGATATTGGGACAAAGAGCGTCCTGACCGATGTAAGGTCGGGACGCAGGACAAGTCCCCTAAAATCGGGACTGTCTGGTCACCCTACTGTGGCTTCTTCATTTAATGTCCTGTGTAAGCCATTTCTGCTACAGTGATTTTGCTCCTGTCCTCCTCCTCCACACCACCACAATAAGCACATTTGTTATAAAAATAAACATTTAATAATAATCTATGTTAGGTTTCTTTGTGCAGCCATTTTAAAGGGTATTAAATACAAAACTAAGGCCTGGTCTACAATGGGGGGGAGTGGGAATCAATCTAAGATATGCAACTTCAGCTACGAGAATAGCGTAGCTGAAGTCGACGTATCTTAGATCGAATTAAAATTACTTACTTCGCGTCTTTGCGGCGCTGGATCGACGGCCGCGGCTCCCCCGTCGACTTTGCTTCCGCCTCTTGCACTGCTGGAGTTCAGCAGTCGGGGATCGATTTATCGCATCTACACTACACGCGATAAATCGCTCCCCGATAGATCGATCGCTACCCACCAATCTGGCAGGTAGTGTAGACGTACCCTAAGAGTGATGGATCTGACTCAAGCCCAGAGAGGCCAGAAAATTCCACGGGGAGAATACAAAGGTAGCTGCCTTAATTTTCTGCATTTTCCTATTTCAGTGAGACCAAGTCAGAGCCATTGGGTCTGATTCACCTTTACTGCACACCACCTTTACATTGTGTCACTCTCCCTGATAGTCCACTTCTCCCACAATCACTTCATGCCAGCTCTTACGGATGGCACGAACTCTCCCCAAAATTGGTAAGCCCACTTACCTTATCTTCCTTAATACTCGCTTCGGTTGTGATGTCTTCAGAACACAGTCAGGTGGTAACGGCTAGGCAGGGCAAGCTACCCTGTGGACACAGCTAGCCTGCATGATAAGATGTTCGTGGTGTTGTTACCGCCTATTCCTGCTCTCCCACTCCTATCCACTTGTTTGTTTCATCCTGCTGTTCTGTCTTGTCACTAACTGCCTTTGTAAACTCTTTAGGGTAGAGACTGTCTCTTGACTTCATGCTTGTACAACACCTAGCACAATGGTGCCCACATCCCTGACTGGGGCAACTTGGCATGACTGTAACATAAATCAGTAATAACCACAATAATATGGAGCCAAAGTCAATTCTAGTCTAGAGGGTGCAGCGGCCACTGACTTCGTACCTCCTTTTTCCAGGAAGGGAGGGAAGGAAAGACAGAGAAGCACAGCTCCCTTACTCAGCTAAAAGCAACAAGTCCATAGATCCCCCTCCTCCTCGACTGGTGGAGGGAAAGCTCCCCTTTCTCTTCCTATTTACTTTAAGCACTGTCCATACTAACTCATTGTACTGCAGGCATTGTCAATAAAACAGAGTGTTTCTTTCCCATATGCATAAATCATAACAGTCCTAGTAACAATAACCACCCTGTTATGATGCACTGCCAATGATCTGAGCAACCCTCTCTGATGGTACTTTTGTTGTGACATGAAGAGCTGTCCAACAGGAGCCAGGCTGAGATTCTCTGCCTCATTCTCAGTCAGTCTCCATGTATGTCTCTCCTTCTGCACCAATGGGAATTTTTTAACTGGGTGACCTCAGACAAGTAATTTCACCCTTCTGTACCTCAGTTTCTCCATTTGTGAAATGTGGCTAATAATACTTGCCTCCTTTGCAAAGTGCAGTGAGAGTAGGGATGAAAAGCGCTATAGGGCTATGTGTTATTATCCCACATTAGCCACTGAAAAGCTATTTGATTGTAATAATTTTTGCACAATATTCTTCTGAGATGTATTTAACCTTGTAGTGAATTAAAGCCCAATCCAGCATCTTGCACTACTTACGTAGGCCCCTGTGCCCATGAAGGACCCTACTGACTTGGGCAGGGCTCCACTGGACACAGGGATCTTCCCAGATGCAGACAGTTGCAGGATCGGAGCAATACTCTGCAACCAATTACCAGTCCTTCAAGTTATCAAGTCATCTGGGCAAAGCTATACAAAACAATAGCTTTCTCCAATCTGTGTCAGCCTCCACCCATTTTTGCTCTTCATTTCTTGTTATATTTTTGAATTTACTGTGCTTGAACTGACTGAGGTACTTGAATTAGGGTTGCCAAGCCTCCTGGTTTGGCCGTGAGCAGGGCCGGCTCCAGGCACCAGCTTGCCAAGCAGGTGCTTGGGGCAGCCACTCCAAAGAGGGGCGGCAGGTCAAACTATTAGGCGGCAATTCGGCGGACGGTCCCTCACTCCCGCTCAGAGCGAAGGACCTCCCGCCGAATTGCCACCGCAGATCGCAATCATGGCTTTTTTTTTTTTTTTTGCGCCACTTGGGGTGGCAAAAACCCTGGAGCTGGCCCTGGCCGTGAGTCTCCCGGAATCAGGTTTGATCTCCCAGAGACTACTGAAGTCAAACCAGGAGATTTTAGGCCACTAAAAGTCTGGCGGTGCAGCAAGGCTAAGGCAGGCTCCCTACCTGCCCTGGCTCCACACTGTTCCCGGGGTGGCCAGATGTCCGGCAACGGCTCCTAGGAGGAGGCACGGCTGGGGGGGTGGGTCTCTGCGCACTGCCCCACCCTGAGCACTGACTCTGCAGCTCCCATTGGCCGGGAATGGAGAACTGCAATGGGAGCTGGGAGAACAGCCAATGGGAGCTGCAGGGGCGGCGCTAGCAGGCAGGGGCAGCGCGCAGAGCCTCCTGGTTGTCCATAGTCTAGGAGCCGCTGCTGGATATTCCGCCACTTCCAGGAGCCACCTGAGGTAAATGCCACCTGGCTGGAGCCTCCACCCCAAACCCCCTCCCACACCCTAATGCCTTGCCCCAGCCCTGAACCCCCTCCTGTACCCAAACTCCCTTCCAGAGCCTGGACCCCGAACCTCCTCCTGCACCCCAAGCCCCCTCCTGCACCAAACTCCCTCCTGGAGTCCGCACCCTGAACCCCCTCTCTCACCCCAACTCCTTGCCCCAGGCTCAGCTTGGAGCCCCCTCCCACACTTCGAACCCCTCGGCCCCACGCTCCAACCCAGAGCCCACACCCCATCCTGCACCCCAACCCCCTGCCCCAGTCCAGTGAAAGTGAGTGAGGGTGGGGGAGAGTGAGCGACAGAGCGGGGGCGGGGCCTCAGAAAAGGAGCATGGCATGGGTGTAGCCTTGGAGAAGGGGCAGGGCAAGGGTGTTTGGGTTTGTGCGATTAGACAGTTGGCAACCCAACTTGAATGGTGTACCAAAAAGTGTTATTTAGCCTTTCCCACAATACAAAAAAACAAACAAACAGGGATCACCCAATGAAATTAATAGGAAGCAGGTTTAATACAAATAAGTGGAAGTACTTTGGAATGCACAATTAACCTTGTGGAACTCATTGCCATGGGATGTTGAGATGATTAAAAAAAGAACCAGGTAAGTTCATAGAGGATAGGTCCATCAATGGCTATCTGCCAAGACAGTCAGAGATGCAACTCCATGCTCAGGGTTACTCTAAACCTCTGGACTACCAGAAGCTGGGAAGAGAAGACAGAGGTGGATCACTCCAACTGCCCTCTTCTGTATACTCCCCCAAAGCTTCTGGTACTGGCCACTGTTGGAAAATAGAATACTGGGCGAGATGAACCTAGTATGGCAATCCTTATATTCTCATGACTCTCAATTCTGGATATTTATTTTTTTCTTAAGCTTTTCAAAATACTTTATACTCCTAAAGAAAATTAGTTTTAATTTTAATCTCTTTTGCTCATTAGACCTCCCCAGCTCCTTTCTCCCCCGCCCTCTCCCTAACTCCAAAGAATATGCAATGCCGTTGGAAAATTATTTAAGCTGAAAGCATGTGATCTTTCACCTATGCCCTCTATTAATTTTTGTGAAGGCATGTGAACCCTGCCTATTTTTTCCGGGAAATTGCTTCTTTGCTTCAACTATAAATAAAAAGTGCAGGGTAGCTGCGTAGAAATGAAAGAGAAAATTAATTCAACCAAAACAGAATGTACTGTGCAAATGAGTTTTGTTTTTCATCCACCATGTGATTGTCATGTGTGAATAGGTTTCGGTTTTAAATCATTTTCTGTAAGAGGAATTAGTGAAAAAGGAACAGGACTTAGACAAGAGGCTGTCTCCCACTTGCAAATCAGGAAGCACTGGCAACACTGTGGGACATGTTCTGTCTGCCATGATGCTACGAAGGCAGTGGAGTGGAGTGTGCTGCATCAACAAAAGCCAAAGAAAGGCATGGAGAACACAAATCCCCATCCTCTGCTAACAACAGACATTGGGCATTGGGATGGGCTCACTGTCCTGAGCCACTCTCTCCCTTTATTTCCTTGACAGCAAAAGTCTTTCAAAATAAAGTTCTCAAACATGAAAAACTTAATAGCCAAAGTCCTTCCTCCTATGGTTTCCTGTGAGGGGATGGGAGCTTCCATCCCTCCTGCACAGCCTGCAAAGATGACACCCTTTTCCCCCCTCCCCCACCCAACAATGAGAACAGGAAGCCTTTGGAGCCATTCTTCCCTCCCCAGGGTGTGCCTTGATTGGTTTGGTAATTTATTGCACCTAGGGTTGCAAGGCATCCGATTTTCGACCTGAACGCCTGGTCGAAAACGTTAAAAGGCCAGTCGGTGGTTCAACAGAGCTCAGGCGGGCTCCCCGCCTGTCCTGGCTCCACACAGTTCTCGGAAGCAGCAGGTATGTCCCTGCGGCCCCGTAATGAGGCTCTGCGTGCTTCCCCTGCCCCAAGTGCTGGCTCCGCAGCTCTCATTGGCCTGGAACCATGGCCAACCAGAGCTGTGGGCACAGCACCTGCAGGCGAGGGCAGCACGCAGAGCCCCCTGGTCACCCCTGCACCTAGGGTCTGCAGGGACATACCAGCCACTTCCAGGAGCCACCTGAGGGAAGCTCTGCCCAGAGCCCCCCCTCCCCCCCCTGCACCCCAACCCCAGCCCTGATCCCCCTCCCAGAGCCCACATCCCACACCCCAACCCCTTGTCCTAACCCTGAGCCCCCTTCTGCACCCAAACTCCCTCCCAGAGCTGGCACCCCCCATCCCCCACACACTCCGAACCCCTCAGCCCCAGGCCAGTGCCCCCATGCATCTCAAACCCCTCATCCCTGGTCCCACACCAGAGCCCGCACCCTCAGCTGGANTCCTGCATCTCAAACCCCTCATCCCTGGTCCCACACCAGAGCCCGCACCCTCAGCTGGAGCCCTCACCCCCCCCCCCCCCCACCCCCCTGCCCCAGTCCTGAGCCTCTCACGCACCTCAAACCCATCATCCCTGGCCCCACCTCAGAGCCCACACCCCCAGCCAGAGCCCTCACTCCCTCCACACCCCAACCCCCTGTCCCAGCCTGGAGCCCCCTCCCACATCCTGAACTCCTAATTTCTGGCCCCACCCTGGAGCCTGCACCCCCAGCCGGAGCCCTCACCCCCTCCTGCACCCCAACCCTCTGCCCCAGCCTGGTGAAAATGAGTGAGTGAGCGAGGGTGAGGGCACGACGGAGGAAAGGGGCTGGAGTGAGTGGGGGCGGGGCAAGGGTGTTCGGTTTTCTGCACGGAAAGCTGGCAACCCTCATTGCTCCACAAGGCTCCTGCTCCTGGGCCCGCAAAGAAATGGTAACCTTGTTTTCCTGAAGACACCACCCCTCCCTGAGACCATTTCCCCTTTCCCAGCAGCTGCCTCTGCCACTTCCTAGGGTCCGTTTGCTCCAGAACCGTCTCCCTTAAAGGGCCAAGCTATCCAATTATATGCACGATGGCCACACTCCTGCCACATAAAACATACCTGCCATTCCCTTGTGCCAGTTTTCTCTTCCCCCACAAGCTCTGTGTGTGTGTGTATTTTAATCACTCATCAATTTTCTGTCACTTTACCCTCTGTTGAAATATGCTTGAAAAATATTTTTAAAAACCTCATTAGCTCAAATATCCTGTGTAGTTTGATGTTCACTGTCTCCCCCTGCTCTTCTAGGTATCCTTCGAAGTGTAATAAGCCTCATCTTGTCTAATCCCAAATGATTCTTCCCCTCCCTCTGGGGTTCCTGGATCCTTATATAAATAGACATCATTTCTGGATGGAATCTCATAATGAGTCAGTCAGCACCTTATGGCTGCTTGAAGTCACAGAGTTCTCTCACGATGCCTAAACAACTTAATCATTGAAAAAACAAACTCCAAAGCAGTGGAGACATAGCATGAGACCTGTATCGCTTTTGAAGACACCTGCCCGCCCTAGAGCGCTTGCATCTTCCTTTTATGCTCTACTAACTTCTTTGGGGGGAAAGAATAAACTTATTGCCCCCCCCCACCTTAAGAGCCACTTATTGTGCTTGTTAAAAAGGGGGTTTGCTCTTAGTATAGTAAAATTCAGCCGTCTCACTAGGTGATAAGTCAATACAGTGTTAGCCAGGAGAGTGAAAATTCACTGATTAATAAACAGAGCAGTGTGAAATTTGCCATGCGAAAGCTGCAATATTGGTGAATGTGAGGGGAGAGCAAAAATTCATGGTAATTTCAAGAGTTCTGTGGAGGTTGTTTAGCAAAATATATTCCCAATGCCAATACTTTTTGTGAAATTTTCATTAGTTTAATGATAAATTTTTAGTAAGATTTTGTGCATGAAGGGTGAAATCCTGGTTCCATTGAAGTCAATAGCAAGACTCCCACTGACTTCAATGGAGCCAAGATTTCACTCTCGGTGTCATTTTAACTTTCACCAATGAAAGCAGCTTCCTGAGCTGGGCAAAAATCAAACTGGGAATACTGATGAAGACAAAAGGGCAGCTTTTTAGCTGCAGAAAACATTTTCATAGAAAATAGAAGAAAAAAGATGTTAGGCAAAACCACAGAAATGTTTCCTTCCTGTGCCCAGCTTAAAGGGGCCTGATTTTCAGAGGGTGAATGCACAACACTTTCTAACAATCAGGCCCCTTTAAGGTGCCCTAAATTGGGCATGCAATAATTAAGGCACCCAGTATTCTCTAGTCACTTAAAAAAAATTTTTGGCCATGATTCCTACATCAGTTTTGCCAGCCAAGTATGGTGGCTGGAAATGCTCAGGATATCTATCTATGCGACAGGGGAAATAGTGGCACAAATGGGGTGCCATAACTATGCCAACATGACCCTGTAGTGTAGATGCAGTCTACAGTGGCGGAAGAAGATTTGCTGCTGCTGTAGGAACAGCACCTTCCCAAGCGATGGTATCTAGGTTGATGATGGAAGCATTCTTCTGTTGACCTAGATGCCTTTACACTGGGGTTACAGCTACAGAGCTCAGGGGTGTGGATTTTTCACACCCCTGAGCATTGTCACTATATCAACCTCAGCTGGAATGGCAGTAGGTGTTTAAAGAATTTAACAGCATAGTTAGCTAAAGATGTAAATCCAGTGTTACTAATAATCTGACTCCCACCCTGGTCCCAGCAAATATCTAATTTGAGTTAAATGGGGCTTTAAACCGTCTCATGAGGTGGGTGTGCTGGAAGTTGAGTACTGTTAAAGCTCAGTTTGGTAATGCAGTGGGGACTCATCTTGAGAAGCAGGCAGTGGGCTAACAATTAAAAAATGATCAGATCACTTTGAAAAAATATGAAGTTAAAACATTTGTCAATTTATTTGACCTGCTCTACTTTGAAGCTGGAATGAAGCAAGAAGAGAACTGAACATAATGTATTGTTCCATCACCTAAATTTGAGGGTGCTTGCTCTGGGATTGGCCCAAGCCAGGTATGTGGTGGGGGGAGAGAAAAATAAAGTGCAACCAAGCTAGGATCAAAAGTGGGTGTAATGAACCCCTGTGGGCCAGTACTTTTGAAAGTGAGCAATGTTTTACTTAAGTCACTTCCCTAGTGAGCCACAATCCCCTCAGGATGTTCCCTTCATCCTATCCAGGAAAAAAACAAACAGAGCTGGAAATCTTCTCAATGCTTCATGGGGTACCTTGCATTCTTATCAAGTATAGGAAAATTACAAAAACAAAGCTTTCCCATCTCCTCATCCTCAATCCATTAAAAAATGCAGTAGATCCTGTTTCAAATCCAAATGGCAAGGCCCTCCCACACTCTGGATACAAATTCTGTGGCAAGGTCCGTGGCTTCTGTGGCATTCTGGTGAATATTCTGGAAATTCTGTGGCAGCATGAGATAGAAGTCTAAATGGAGGGGTTTATACTGAATTAAATATGAACTCAAGTGAAAACAAAGGAAGTTAGCAGCCTAAATACCTTTGAGGATCTGGACCTTAGGACCTAATCGCATGGCAGATATTGATGGGAGGAAGCTGGAGGGTTTGGCACCTGGTTAAAGGAGAATTAGACTTGTGGCATCCTGGGATTGTTTAGTAAACATCATAGCTGGATATTTCTTCAAAAAGGACGGCAGAGAAATAGTTAACAACTTTAGCACTTTAACGGTCATCCTTAGGTTTCAGAGTTAATGACTTATAAAGATAAATAGGGCAATTCACAGATTTTTTCCCCCATGTTGTCTAAAGACTCAGGAAGTGAAATTATAAGTTTACACCTGATTAATTTTTTCAGTGTAATCTTTACAGTCATGGGGGCTAAAAACAATCATTTTAATGAAAGCTCAGACTCTGGAGCAAAATTATGTGGCAAGGGGTGAATTCTGGGACATATTACATGGCCATGGAATTGCAAAATAAATATACAAGGCCCTAGAAATAGAGGTTTCTGTTCAGGGTAAAGGAAGCCTGCATTCTCTGCCCACAGACAGGGAGTTGGAACAGCTCTAAAAGTAGTTAAACTCTCAGTGGGAAAGTAATTTTGATTCAGAGGTGATTCCTATTCAAAGGAGGTTCCTATTAAATGTAAAAGTTCTTTTTTAAAAGCATTTCCAATACTACATATTGAAATATAGAACTCTAGCATAAAAACAGTATAGTACAGCTCACTGCAATTCATTGCTGACCTATTGGTTGTTTGTTTTTCCCAAGAGGATCCTTCACACCTCTCTCTGAGCCCCTCCTTTTCCTAGCCTCAGGGCCTCACCTCACAGTGACCAGGTTCTGATGAAACAATGCTGAACTAAGCTCCTTTTGGAACCTTGAAACACCTCTCTCTTGTATCACAGTCTTGAAGCGGGGGCTGGATGGGAACACCCTACTTCCACAGCACTTCCAGTTCCTACCCTCTTGGGAGTAGGAGGTTGGAATTGAGTCTCTGTGCTTACTCCTTGCATGGTGCTCTGAGACTACTGGGCTGGCCTTCCCTAGTGTTTGAGAATCACAATGTTTCCTGTGTGCTGCAACATCTGCATTTGCTGTTTAGAATCAGGACACGCCCCATCAGAACCACCATCTATGGATATGCCTAATCTAGAGATACTCCTTTAATAACATGCATATTTACAGAGACCTGGACATTCTAGTGAAAGAACTGTGTATGAACATACTAGTTTTAGATCCTCTAGCCCTACCACATGCCCTAGAATGCTCCCATGTTTCAGGCTGTGTTTCCAAAGCAGAGATGTAGGTCCTGAGCTGGTGTAAATGGGTGAAGTTCTACTGACCCCAGTAGAGGTATAACTTCCACCAGTTGGGGGAGCTGGCACATAGCCTTTAATTTTTAATTCTTTTCCTCCTTGCTAAACAGGTGGTATAGTTAGAGCCACCATCTCTTCTCCTCCTGTTCTGCTGCTCCACTATTAGGTGCAGAAATTCAGCACTGTATTCCCATATGAAGAAATTGGCAAGAAGAGAATGTGTGCTCTTGGCAAAGCCTTACCCTGGGGTTATGCCAATAAACAATCATTTTCTAGCTGCCACAAACATTCCATTATTTCTGCTGGGCCATTCAGGCCACTCAAGTTCAGGCTCTGTCAGTCCTTCCTTAATAAACCCCTATTATCAGGGGCTTAGACCTCAGTGGTTAGAATTCCTGCTCAGCCGAGACTTGGCACTCACGGTTTCAGCCCAAATGTTCTTTGGGGGGGAAATTAAAACACACTGTAGCAGAGCCAAGACAATGGAAGTTTGTTGCCTCCAACTTATATTTGCACTTTGAAATAGCTAAAAAAAACGTGAAATTTTAAGTTTGTTTTTTTAAAAACAATGTTTGGAGACTGGTTATTGTGGAAAGAATCATGATGGGAGTGAGTAAGTGAGTAGCTGACTATGCAGATCCATTTCATTTTCTCATGCATTTTTAATCACATGCTTTTAGGGACCGATTTTCAAGAGCACTCTGCACCCCCCTTCTGACATGTACAGTGCAGAGACACGACTGCTCAGCTGCTGTAAGTATACAGCTCTACTGACTTCATGCCCATGACATACTATCTCAATCCAATGGATCTATGACGTACATGTGCTTTACTCCTTCATCCCATCCTTCAGAGACTTTACAGGTCATATGGGGTAGCATACCATTCAGGGGCACACTGACATATCCTTGTGAGCAGCTCTGGCCTTAGAATTTTTGGTGCTCTAAATAAGCCTTTGTTACTATTAGGGATGGCTTACCTAGTCTGTCAGGAATAAGAGCTTGCCCAATCTACACTCAATTCCTGATCTCAAATCAACCCTAACTTTAAAAGGAAAAAAAGAGAATGTAACCCCATTCCACACAGTTCCCCTATACATGCAGATAAAGCTGCAGGGCCCAACAATTCTGGCTGCCTCCCTCTTGGCTGTAGTCTTTATTCTCCTTTGTTAAACTATATATAGACAGCTGTGCCTGTGCAACGGCATCATAAAATGGGTGTTAAACCATAGAACCAGTGAACAGCATCCACACTACTACTCTGCAGTGATTTGGTCCTTATGCAATTGTAGTTACAGTGGCTGGCTCTGTGAGCCAAGGTGCAAATGTCAAACAGGGCAAGTCTAATCCAAAAAGGGGCACGGTTAGCAAAGATTTACACTGCATTTATTCTCCAGTTGGGTGTGTTGGGTAAAGATAAAAAATGGCTGGTGTAGACTAAAGCACCCAGGAGGCCACAGAGAGAACCCACGCCATAAGAACATCCAGCAAGGATATGCTCCATCTCTACCTCTCTGGTGATGACTGCTGATAGGACCTGTCCCTTTCCATGCTCCCCTTCCCTACTGCCTTTTTGGTTCAGGATTATTGACTGGCATGTAGACCATGACAAATGTGATGTTTGCATTGCATAGGGAGTTGGATTTACAGAACACTATGGCATAGGTGTAATGTATGGAAATCACCAAGGATTTGTGTAGCTAGGAGGTGTGGGAGAGAGAAAAAAAATGGGCAAAAGAGCTGAGATTATTGGCTGATAAAATGAGGCCCTTTCCCATTGTTTGTTGGAAGTGGGTAGATGTCACTTTGCAAGTTAATACTGCACTGATGTATGTTTGGGAAAACCTTGCCGAGGCAGTGGCCTGGGAGTCAGAGCTTTTTCAGAGAGGCTCTTTCCCTCTGTAAGAGTTATTTGGTATTTGTCTCAGGAACTGTTTGTATCTCTTTCCACATAAAGTCAACCGAGACCCTTTTTACTTGTGTGGGGTTCTCCAAATTCCCTGAACAGTAGTGACAGCAGCATCAGTCCAGGGAATATACTAATTACCACCATGAGCTGATGCTGCAATGACAAAGGAATGAACAGAAGGGAATGGGAGCATGGCTGAAAGGCCCACACCATTGGCTCCTTTCATTCCCCAGAGGAACTCCTGTCTGTTTTGAAAAATACTGGAGAATCATGCTGTAATTTACTCAATTGTACTAGAATTACCTGTGGAACTGCAGCTGTGACGGCAGGAAGATAGGAGACTTAAAAGACTCAGTCAGAGAAGCCTCTGAGGTTTTAGTTGCTTACATCAAACTGGATCTCCAGACACTCAGATCAACATACCCCTCAAGAGGGTAGATGGTTGAACATATTTGAAGTTGGGAATGGCTCTGTCCCCTTAATGCACCCTGAAATCCTTTGTTTCAAATTCTATCATGGGAATTTCATAAGCAAAATCTTAGATCAATGTCATGAAACAATTTGAAGTGTGCAATCTGTGTGGAGTGTGAACTTAACGTAAATTTCTTTACCAACAATTTGTGTATTACTCCTACTTATTTTGGAGATTTTGTTTCAGCTTGGGGAATGTTACAAACAAAAACATTATAAAGAAAACCTTTGCAAAACTGCGCTCGTTTTTCCACAAATGAAATGGAGATGATGGGGAGAGGAGAGAAGAGAGAGGGATTTTATTTTTTGATAATTTAATTGAAAAGTCACAAAGGGTCTGCTTTGATTTATAGATAGAGATTTTCTGCACAGATCTAGCAGGTGGTGCGCAAGTCAATTCATTACAGTGTCAGCAGCATATCTCCACAGATTGTAAGGATTTCTCTTATAGAAAGCATGAGTCTATAGGGAAATCCCATCCCCTGGGTTCCAATCCCAAAGAGCTAATGTAACCCATCACAAATTAAAACATACAGTTGTTCCTTATATATTTCTTGCAATAATAATTAGTGGCATCTGTGTAGGTGCAATACAGCACTATCCCCTCCTGGAATGTGACAGATGGACTCATTTGCAAGAGGTCCCTCTGGTTGAGCTAAGGGGGATAAATTTAAATAAGTGTAGAGATGGCGTGTTAACATAAACCTTTGCAAACACAAATTAAGAAAGAAACAAATGGTATACATACAAGTGCTGGCATAAACACAGAACTCAGAGTACTCAGCCCTTGCCTAGACAGGCAACAACTGAACTTAAAGGCTACCCAGCCCAAAATGCATTCTGCATTGAGCAGAGTCTAAACATTGCTCCCACCAGAAGAGGATCAGATTCATAATACCACAAGTGGGTAGAGACCTATGTTTCTGGAGCCTAAATCCTACATTTGAATCCCACTTCTCCTGATGCAGCATGGTGGCCTCACTGTTTGTAGATGTGCCATCATAAATCACTCCCAACTGGCACCTAATTAGGTGGACACTATTACCCAGTCTTTTACTTCCTGGCAGAAGGAAGTATCTGCTCGTACTGGCTCTGGCAGTAAAGACCTCCTGCTGATGGCTCAGGTAATACTTCCAACCTCTCTTCAGAAATGAACCTGATGACCTATTTCAAGAAAGATGTGTGACCAAGGAGAGGGGTAAGTAAATGCACCTCTAGGCTGATACAGAGCAAGGTTTTTTGGTTTCTTTTACTACTTTTGATCTAATATTTGCTGCTCTGCACTGGCTTGCTGACAGTGAGGTGTAGGAAATCAAAAGCTTCATCCCCCCTCCTCGCCTGGGATTGGTTGATTGTAAGCATATAATCAGCCAATCAAAGGATACAAACTCAGTTTTTTATTTTTTCAGCTATTAGCCTTGCTGATCATACAAAATAAAAGAGGGGGGCATTTTGCATCCTGTGACTTGATGCTTCACAAAGAGGGACAACAGCCAGAGAATCAAGACATCTGGTCAGACTGCTACACTGTGACTGAGAGAGTCCTATTTGAGAAAGAAAATCCTTTATTTTTGCATTAACCTATCAGTCACACTAAAGCCCAGGCCTCAGTTTATTTTAACCAATTATATGGTCCCTTAACCCCTCTTCTCTAACACTAATCCCACCACTGCACACTCTTTTCATTCCAGCCTCACTCAAACACTCAGCCTACCCATCTTGTTCCTCTCCATTAGTACACCCACCATTCTCCTCTCACAAACTTATCTGCAAAAATACTTTTACTGTTTTTAGACTGGTCTCTTTTCTATCCATCCATTCCATGCTCATCATTGTGAGAGCACTTACTCTTCTCTGTAAGTATTATTAACTCCATTTCCAAAGATGCTTTCCCCCTTTCTCCCTGGATGAGAGTCTCCACACTGTACTCTGTAAAGAATTCTCTCTTTTATCTGCCTCTCACGGCAAGGTATTCTGTGATTCTCTGTAGGAGGCTGCTTCCTAAAAATAAATTGCATGATGATCGGTTTTCACTTATGCTTGATCTAATTAAGTTTTGCCACCATAACACAACATGGTGCAACAGTGACATTTCCACTGTATTAAACAGGGCTTTGTTCTTTCCCTGCTCCTTCCTTTCCCTCATATAGTCAAACCAAAGGCAATGGTTAGGTTTTAATATGAAAATAATTAGCACCATCCAAGTGCATTAAAAAAATAAAAATCCAAGCTGTCTGAATTCCTGAATTGGTTGATCTCTCAGAAGAACTTAGACAACACCAGCAGTCAAGAAGAAGATGAAACAGCTCAATAGCATTTGTTCACAAACCATAGAAGGTGCTGCGTTTAAATGCAGTAACTGGCTCATCTCTCCAGTAGCGAAAAAGCTCAAGGATGGAACCATTAACTATTACACTGTCAAAGGCCACATACTGGATAGAGGACAACAGTGATATAATTAGTGGTGAATTCTGGGATAGATTTAAAATGTCCAGAATTAAAGTAACACTCCTAAATTCATATTTAGGTATGCAAATAAAAGTTTATCTATATGTCTAAACATATATTTAGGAGCCTAACTTTAGGCACTAAGGTTTGAAAATACTGACCTATAGGAATAAATGTATTATTATTTTTAAAGACTAATATAGCATCATAATTGTGCATGGGAATTTACAAAATGGATAAAGACAGTGTCCCTTCCCAAAAGATCTTATCATTTAAACAGAAGGTACATTTTAGTAGCTCCCCAAGGAATTTATGCAGAAATTCAGGGCTCTTAATCTGTGTTTGAATGCTGCACCCCCTTGACTTCCACTGCAATGGTTTAACTATGCACTACCTCTAAAGCAGACCACTATTTGAAAGACACAATCTACCCTTTGGGTCTGATTCTGCAGTGCCCTGCACCTTGTGTAGTCATTTACACCTGTGCAAAATGCTTCTGATCTAGTAGTATTTTACACTCATTTGTCACAGGTATAAATGACTAAACACCGTGCAAAATCAGGTATCTGAAGCTGTATCCTCCTGTTGTGATGATAGCAGAACAGTGGGAATGCTCTAGGATTTCTAAAGAATTTGGTATTGGTTGGTGCCTACAGCAGTCACCATGGTCAGCACTTCAGACACTCTTAAATTTGGGATTTATGAAACCATTGAGATTTTCATATAATCCCCTAATCCTATCGCACCACCTCACTGCTTAACCATTTGAATGCTGCCAAATATACCTGGATATATGGCCAAAATGCACCTTGCGTATTTACCCAGATACATTGCTTTGAATCATCAACATTCCAATGAAACACTGATGCTTTCAAGACAAATAGCAATGCAAGGGTTTATTTATGACTCTTTGTATTTTAATGGTAATATTTCATTGTGGGCACTCACATATCTGTTCTTCTGAGTTTTTCATTTCAAATTATACTTTGGCAATTTCCCATCAGGTAGTGATGGGAAAACTATAAAGGAGACTGAGTACTTAGCAGTCCAAGTGGCCATGAATAAAATGGTGACAAAAATCACAGGAAATTTCTAGATGGCAGCTTCAAAAGCAGATGCAGAAGGAAGAACTCCCAAACTGCTGACTTTTTAAAATTCCTCTTTCCTCTCCCAGGGAATAAGTCTCCCAAAGGGCTTTGCACAGTACCTGTGTCAGACACTGATGCGTACAGGATCAATTTACAACAGGGATCAGAGAGCAAAAGTTCTCAGAGGCCAGACTAGGGGCAGGAGGAAGTCTGGCAGCATCCTGCCTGCTACCCCTCCCCTGAATTAAATGTCACAGATAGAATAGGAACAAAACTAGGTTTGTTCTCTTTATAGTGATACTATATAACTGGATTTGGAAATTAATGCCAGCAAGTGGGTTGGAAAAGTCTAATCTGGATTTCAAAAGATAGCACATCTGAGCGGTAACACAGATATTTAAGCCTTTCCTTCAACCCCACTTTGTACCTCAGGCTCCCTTTTAGCTCCTGTCAGAGATGCTGTCTACAGCCTATGAGGGTCCCAGTTTGAGTCTCAGTTGCAGTAATGTGCAAGAAACACCCACATACCCCCACCACACATCTGGGCACCTAACAAGAGAGTCCACTGATGAAGCACATCCACTCCAGTGTCTGGTCATAGGTGGATAGCTATACCACCTTTATTTGCAAAGTGAGCAAATTTGCCCACTTGTTGTTATTTGCAATCAACTCTGTTGAAAAAGCCAGGGATGTCTTGTAATTTTAAAAATTACCCTCTCCTGATTGACGTTCGTCATACATCCATTAATCCCTGGGAAGCAAGGGACTGAATTATGCTTCCTTGCCAAAGGCATAGTCCCAGAAGCACTGAACACCATCAGCCCAAGCCAACTTCAGAAGAAGTCAAATGCACTCAGCACCTTGCAGAACTGGAGCCAAACCTTCCCCCCACCTATTCTATTGCACAGACACTAATTTATTGTTGCAGGTTTCCATATGGGCACTGAATTTACAAAATAGATTACCTCAAATACAGCTTCTTATAATCAGAGAAGGGAGAGGAGCTGAAGATTTCATGAAGTCTGCTAGGTATCTCACTGTGCTGATCTAGTTAACCAGGTAGGCACTCAGATACTGTGGTAATGTGTGCCAGCATACGACAGGAGGCCTGATTCAAAGCCAATTGAAATCAACGGAGTCTTTCCAGTGACTACATAGGGCATTAAAAAGATCCAGATACATTAGTTTGTTATTATCCAGTTGTTCACAACAGGTGAGCTGCTGGCACTTGTTTGTTTATTATTTTTTGCTGAGAAAGGAACATTACAGCTTTTGTGTGGGGGTAGGAATCTCGCCTATAAAGAACAAGTATTATATAAAAAAGATGCAAAGACAAAAATAGGGATTGATGAACCTGTTCAGATAAAAGGAACAGCAAGACAACTCAGCATTACATTTGCAAAACAATTTACCAACATAATTAATCTCTGCAACATCCTTGCTAGGCAGGTATTTATTATCACACACACCCATTTCAGAGGTGAGCAAATGGAAGCACTGAGAAGTTAATTAATTGCCAAAAGACCAGAGCCATAACTAAGCATTTTAGCACTGGGGACGAGCAAGTGTATTTGCTCCCCTTACTGGTTTATTTTAGTCATTTTTCAGTCCCATTTTTGCCCCCACTTTTTGGCATCCTTGGTGGCTGCCCTGCTCGCCCCGTCTTGGTTACAGTCCTGCAAAGGACAAAGAAACCCAAAGGTAGAGCCAGAACTTGGACTCAGGAGTTCCTGGCTTCTAGTTTCTTGCTCTAGAGTCTAGACACTGTAGCTTCATTGAGAAGATAACCAACTTGAAATTTCACCCAGAACTTGAATCCAACCTTGTTTGAAGTTCCGAACTATTTCAAGTATTTTCCCCCCAAGCCTACTGTGTTTTATGTTTGTATGTTTCTGCAATTCTCAATTCCAGAAAAGCAAATGACAAAATGCACAAAGTGGTGCAGGAGGACAAAAAGGGGGAGTTTTTTTTTAATCTGAACTATTCATCTTTCTCTGTTACTAATGTTAATTTCCTCTTCCATGGTGAGAAAAGAAAGAAAGAGTGAGTTCCAACAACAAGGACCATAAAGCTGGATCTCTCATACCTATGTTAGAGGAAGAGTGAGGGAGCATTCCTGCAGGTAATTAGCCCTGGCTGCTAATCACATCAACCAAAGATGATGAGCAAATTAAAAACTTCAGTGGAGCAGTTAGCCTGATGCTTTCCCCTGAGCCCCAGAGCTAGTTAGTGGGATGCTATGGTTTGGATATCAGCCTGATGGAGAGAGATCACTGCTATGTTCCTGTTAGAATCCAGAGCCCAGCCATCGTTCCAGAGTGACAACAGTTTATCTTTTGGGATGAGCAGGAGTTAAGAGGGAGTGGGGGGGTGCACTCCATCTGTTTACTACTCAATTCCATCAGTTGTGAAGGATCACAGCAGAGTTTTGAACTCTGAATTCCCCCACCAGGGCCGGCTTTAGGAAGTGCGGGACCCAATTCGAACATTTTCGACTGGGCCCAGGCAGGGATGACTTAAAAAAAAAACAAAAAAAAACAAGTAAAACGAACCCTTTCATTTTTTCCATGTATTATTTACTTTCCATATCTATATAAATAATAACAAAATTATTTGGGCTGGTACATTGCTGGCTGGAGGTAGGGTCTGGCTGGAGGCAGGGCAAGGGGTGCGGGGCTGGCTGCGGGCAGGGCAGGGGGTGCAGGGCTGGCTGGAGACAGGGGCTGATGCAGGCAGGGCAGAGGGTGCCGGGCTGGAGGCAGGGCAGGGGGTGCAGCAGGGGCTGGCTAGAGACAGGGGCTGGCTGCAGGCAGGGCAAGGAGTGCGGGGTTGGCTGCGGACAGGGGCTGATTCAGGCAGGGCAGGGGGTGCAGCAGGGGCTGGCTGCGGGCAGGGCAGGAGGTGCGGGCAGGGGGTGCAGCAGGGGGTGGCTGTGGGGCTGGCTGGAGACAGGGGCTGGCTGTGGGCAGGGCGGGGGGTGCGGGGTGCAGGGCTGGTGTGGGCAGGGGGTGCAGCAGGGGCTGGCTGCCGCTGCGGGCAGGGCAGGGGGTGCAACAGGAGCTGGCTGTGGGCAGGGGTTCCCCTGCTTCTACTGCCCCAGCCCTTTAAATAGCCGAGGGAGCCCTGGGGAAGCAGCGGGGCTCCCGTGGCTATTTAAATGAGCGGGGCGGCAGTGGCAGCTGGAGCCCCGGCTCTTTAAATAGCCGCCGGAGTCCCCCGCTACCCCAGGGCTCTGGGGGCTATTTAAAGAGTCCGGGGCTCTCCTGCTTCTACCACCCCAGCCCTTTAAATAGCCAAGGGAGCCCTGGGGAAGCAGCAGGGCTCCAGCGGCTATTTAAAGGTCTGGGACGGTAGAAGCAAGGGGAGCCCCGGACTTTTTAAATAGCCCCCAGAGCCCTGAAGCCCTACCCCAGGCTCGAGAAGTGGGGCTCTGGTGGCAATTTAAAGGGCCTGGGGCTCCCAGCAGGGGCTGGAGCCCCAGGCCCTTTAAATTGCCCTCTGGGGAAGCCAGCCGCCCCGGCACAGCGTACCGGCGGCGACAAGGGTGCGGGGCCCTCTTAGGCATGGGGCCCGATTCAGGGGAATTGCCTGAATCGGCCTAAAGCCGGCCCTGCCCCCCACCCATCAGTCCTGATTCCAAAACCAACACAATCAAAGAGGAGCAAAATGATTCATTCGGTCCCTTCAGAGTCAGCACTTCTTCACAAGAATGCACATCCAGACAAGTTTAGCTTCGGCTCACAAATGATTCAAGTGGAGAAACGATGGAGGATTTAGATTCAAAGATGTTGTATTCCCCCTTCAGCTAATCCTTTTAGAAATACTTTATATATAAACAAAACTACTACTACCTTGGACTTCCACAACACCTTTCATCTGAGATCTCAAAACATTCTAGACATTAATTAAACCTGCGAAGTAGGCATTACTACCTGCATGTTACAAATAGAAAAATACAAATGCAAAGATGTTCTGAGACACTCTGTGCCCAGTGGGGGGGACACAATCACAGTCCCTGTGCTCTGCCATGAGTAGGGACCACTCCCACCTGTCTCTACTAGGGCTGTGAGACACCCCAAAGTATGCAGAGATTCCACAATTATGACTGTTTATATTACAGTAGCGCCAAGAAGACCCACCTAAGATCATTATGCTAGGTGCTGTTCATACACATAGAGAGAGACAGTCCCTGATCCTAAATAGCTTACAATCTAAATAGAGAAGGCTGAGAAAAGAAGTATTATCCACATTTTACAGATAAAGGAACTGAGGAACAGATTCAGCCAAGAAATTGACTCTGTATACAAGAAAGCCTGAAAAACTAGGAGATGATTATGTCACAGGATAATGGCTTTAGGGCTGGTGGGACAAAGCAGGACTCATCATACGTTAAGAGACTGAAGATGTGGGTCACATATGTGCCAGCTGATCTTCAGCTCCACTTCTCCTAGTCTGTAGTTTAATTTTTCATCCCCCCTTTTTTTTTTTTTCCAAAAAAATCTGGCTTTGTTTATAAAGAACCGATCTCACAGCAGTATTTAGGATACTGTACATAGTAAGTCAAGAACTGGGTTCTATGTCCAGAAGACCATCATGCAAAAATAGTAGGCAAAGAAAAAGTTTCTACCAAGAGAAGAGTTGGTGCAGAAAGGGGAACCAAAATGATGAAAAGTGGGCTCCAAGAACGCTGATTGAGAAGGAACCTTCAGTACAGACAGCACCCCAGCTAATTCCAACTGCTTTAAAGAGACACAGAGATTGGGGTGGTTGTTCAAGCACCTCAGGACTTGATTAGTGGGTTTTGTGCCCTGATAAGTTAAAATTTAGGACCTTGATGAGGGAAATGAGGAAAAATAAACTGACTTTTCTTTCCAAAGAGTTTTCTTCCAATCCTAGTAGACTGTAGCTTAAATTGAAACTTCCTAAGGGGAAGCCTATAAAGAAAAAGTTCTATAGAATATCATAGTAATGAAACATATAGGACTCAATAGAAATTACTTTCAAAATCTATTGAATTTAATTTTTTAAAAAAAAATCACAATTCTATAGTTTTTTAAAAAAAAATCTTCCTGTAAAATTATACCATAGGGATTTAATTTTCTATTAAAAGTGGTTAAAAAAACTTGAAGAAAAGTGATTGGTTTTTATTACATTATAAACATGTTTTCCATGAGAAAACCATCTGTGAGCATCTCCTTCTGAGCTGAGCCCAAGGACTCAAAGTACAGACTGAGGAGAAGAGCCTACATGAAAGTTTTTGTACAAACCCTTTTCCCCCCTGAAAAATACCGATTAGGATTGACAAAAACAATTGGGTCATTTTCAGTATTTGTTTTCAGTTAAGAAACAGAAAAACAAATTAGAAGTATCAAAACGGTTTGTTCAGCATTTCCGGTCAACTAGAATATTTATATAGACATGTCAGGAAACTTTTATCAACATTTCAGTTCACCATAAAGCAAAGCATTTTCACTTTGAGTCAACCCAAAACTTCCCCGACCGAGCCCTCAATTTTTCAGATTTGCATGCAAACAAAATATTCAGTGTGACACTGAGCCAGTGAGGGTTAAACAACCAGCAAGATAAGTGACCCAAGATCAACTTTTAAGAACATATTAAGGAAGTACTGAAATGGCAAACGGGGTCGTTTTGTGAATACAGACTAACACGGCTACCCTTGATACTTTTTGGAGATAGTTATCAAAGCCATGTTAAATGGAAAAGGGTTCTGTATTTTTAAAGAATTAGAAGTAAATACTAATCGTATTTGCCTGTGTTTACCTTTATCTTGTTAGATGTTAACAATGTGATCTAATCACCCTGTAGATGCTAAACTTCTGTTCCTGTCTGTTACTATATTCTGTTGATTCAAAGATCAAAAAGGAATATTAACATTTAGATGAAACTTGGGCATAATAATATCATTGTCCATGTTTCTCTTTGAAGTTTGTAGTAAACTGTCTATAAACTGCTTGAATGGGTAGTTACCTTATGCTAATGAATACAGCTAATTACCAATGTATACATAGGAAATAGGCGGTTTAATTCAAAGTAACAATGTATATTACCTATTCTTCATCCAAGGAATATCTGCTGTGTTATCTGCTGTCAAGAGGCTATTGTAGCCTGCCAGAGATCTATCAAAAAAACTCTAGGGCCTGATCCTGTCATCTCAGATCTGCTTGAACTTCGTCGGGGAAGTTTAAGTCACAAGACTGAGGTCTCCAGCTCCAGTCTGGATTACCCTGCTATTTCTCATGAAAGAATTTAAACAGACTCTGCACATGGACTGCCAATTGGATTATAACCTATGGAACTGTTTCTGAAACAACTTTTTACAACTCAGCAGCTCATCATCTTTGCTATGAAACTGACCTGAGAAATTTATTCATATCTGTATGTATAATGATTAAAGGCTAAGATTTTGTCACAGATATTTTTAATAAAAGTCAGCCAGCCATGGGAGCTGGAGGAGCCACTACAGGTGGGGGGGACCCCGCAGCTCCTGGCCAGGCCCTTGCAGCTCCTGGCCGCCACAGGCAGCGGTGGGACCTCGCAGCCCCCAGCCGCAGGAGGGGAGAGGACCCTGGAGTTCCAAGCCCCCACGGGTGGTGGGGGCCACTGGAGCTCCCAGCCAGCCCTGCAGCTGCCCAGTGGCTCCCCATTTTGTCATGGATATTTTTAGTAAAAGTCAGGGACAGGCAATGGGCAATAAAGAAAAATTTATGGAAGCCTGTGACCTGGCCCTGAATTTTATTAAAAATATCCATGACAAAGTAGGGAGCCATTGGGCAGCTGCAGGGCCGGCTCGGAGCTCCAGTGGCCCCCACCACCCGTGAGGGCTCGGAACTCCAGGGTCCCCCTCCTCCTGCGGCTGGGAGCTGTAGGTCCCCCACTGCCTGTGGCGGCCAGGAGCTGCGGGTCCCTCCCACCTGCGGCAGCTCAGAGCCCTCCAGCGCCCATGGCAGCCATGAGCTCTGGGGTACCCCCTGCCATCCATGACGACCAGGAGCTCTGGGGATCCCTCCGTGGCAGCTGGGAGCTGCAGGGTACCTCCACCACCCATGGCAGCTCAGAGGATCTGCCTTAATTTATGTCTTGCTGCCTATGGTCTAAAGGCACTTTTGTCCCAGCAGCTAGGAATAGCCAGAACACAGCAGCACTCCAGCCAACCCCCGCATGCTCCTGGGAACATGTCTTATGTTCCTCCCCCTCCATACAGTGATCCTCACTAATGCAGTGTTACTAGATCAGGGCATTTAGACCAATGATATTCAGACCAATCATGCCTCCTTGAAATGGCACTGTAGGCAGCAGGCCAACCTACTGCCATGGTTTTCAGTACACTGATGTGATGTGTGGAAATCTCCCCTCCCACACACCTTGTCTCTGCTTTAGGGAGCAGCCCCCTCATTAGTCATTTATATTTAAGGCACGCAGCCCCAAGAAAACATTTATTTACTGGGAGATGAAAGACTTCCAAAGGGTAACAGATCAGTTTAGTTTGGTTTTGTCTCAAATAAACCTATGTGGGTCTGGAGGCTGCTAAAAGATTTAACAATGGAAGTCCTACATCGAAGGAGTGGGATTTCCAGCACCTGTTTCCAGATTTGCGATGAAGGCTGTTCTATCCCATTCTCTCCCTTGTCTATTTATGGAGTCTTCTCCCCCGCCAGAAGCCGGGCCTTTAAGCTGCTTTCTGCCAAAACAAGCTCTAATGATTAAGCTAACTACCTCACAAGGCTCAAGCCTTACATCTCCCTATTTACTGAGCCAGAAATAACACAGGGAAGTAAAACCAGACTCAAAAGTTACATACACAGAGGTTCTTTGGGAAAACATTTCTGGGAGGCTCAGCAGATTCAGGTGGCCCTTCTCAGTCAGAACACACTCACCAATTATGCTGGCAACAGTCCACTCTACTAGGGCTTAGGTGGGTGTTAGTTAGACAAGCCAGGTGATCAGTAACTCTGGAAAACATTAAGATGGCAAAACAATTGAGCATTTCTTCAGCTTGTAAAGCTTTGAGCTTTTCTTTACCTCCTACTCCATACATTGGAGCTACAATCTTATCTCACTTGCTCCAAAGGGCAGTTCTCATTGGACAGCTTTCCATCATTTTTGGCTTCTGGAAACAACCACTCCAAAAGCAGTGAGCAGCTGTAAAAGCTAGTCAAATTATTGCTACACGGTTGTTCAAATGGCTTTAAAATGTTCCCCACGGTCTCAAACCTCCAAATTTGGCCACTGATTTGAGGCCTTAGCTGAAAGGAATTTGGGACTTTTACTACATTAACCCAGAGGGATGGAAGATTTCTTTGGGAAGAAAGGAGATGGGGAGGAATTTGCAGATCAGAATTTACAGTCCTTGTCACAAACGAAACGCGTTAAGAAACTTGAGTCAGCACTACTGTAAGTCACATGGAAGGTTCCCTAGGACTGCATTCATTTGGAATAATTTGTTAAAGGAAACACCATTCTCCTGGCAACATACCGAGAGCCTGGTCCTGCATACTCTTGTTGCTTATACACAAAAGTAGTCACATGAGTAAAGAGGGTGTGTGACTAAGGATTCAAGGGATTGTGTCCACAGTTACCTCAGACTGGCATTTGCACCCTGGAACTAAACCTTTAGACTGGCATTTGGATCATTACTTGAACATCAATGTTCATCATAACCATCCAGGGGCAGCCATACCGTTCATCTATCTCCTCAGACACACATTTACCTTTGTTCCATGCAATTCTGGAGTGCTATCACTTTTATTACTGTAAAATGATTTGCTTCATAGATATGGCACCATGAGACTATCATTATAGATTCAGTTATTGATGTTAAAATAATTCATCTCACTTTGTTTCAAGCTTCTAGCACTTATTTTTAATGTGCCTCATTCTGATGCTTGCAGGCTCACTTTGTCCCATATTTGGGCCTCAGGAGGTTGAGACATATGCAAGTTACAGTCAACATCCCTGAAAGGGAAGCAAAAGCACAAGCAGACAAGATTGCATAACCCACTTAGTCGTGTTAGCTCTGGAGAAGCAGAGAGCTTGAGCTGTCAGATTTTCCATGTAACCATATGGCCATGTGGAAAATCCCATTTGCTTATCCCCAGGACCTCACCTCAATTCTCTGCATGAGAAACTGAATGAAAGATAATAGAGAGAATGAAAGATCAGATGGTAGAACAGCAAAGTGATTGGATGGAGGGAAAGGGTTTAAATGCCAGGGAGAAGTCAGCCGCTGGAGAGGTGAACGTAAGTGATTTGTACAAGACTAGTGGATCATATTCACTTTGTGAAACTGGATGCTTGCCTTATGAAATGCTCAGGGAATCTGTGTGTCACACAAGGATTTAACAGACTGTTCTATAGGGATCCCCTCCTCCCTATAACAACAGGAACCCATCCCTTCCACTTTAGTTCCCATTTGGCCTGTTACCAAACAGCCTTCCCTTTCAGCAGAGTCCTTTCATCAAAAATGTCAAAAGAGGGCACACCTTTCTTCGACCTTAAGCATGAGTTGGTCAACAATTTTCCATTGGAACAGTATTCTGTTGGAAAATGCTGATTCAATGAAACTGAAACATACCATGGGAACATGTCAATTCCGTCTAAACTTTTGATAGAAAGGAGGCAGGAAGACAAGCCAGGCTGCCTTCTTTCCTGCCACCTCACCCACGCAGCTCCCTGAGCTCTCCAGCTCCCCAGTAACCCACCTGAAGGGCTACTGAGGAACCCAGTCTGCCTGGATCCTCACCAAGTTAGCTGCTGGGCTGCCTGACTCTCTAGGACCTCCAGCTCCTCTGTGGCCTGTTCCGTAGGTGCCCAGCTCCAGTTGACCAGTCAGGCAGCCTGGGAAGCATTGCTCCCCCCACCCCCCCACTCTCCAAATCATAGAAATATTCCTGCAGAGGGGATGTTTTGGTGAAATGCAGTATTGCAGAATTTCCATGGAGATGATGGTTTTTCATCCCTTGGAGATGAAGATATGTCCCAAAACTTGACATTTTCACAGAACAGAAATTCTGGTTTCCAGACAGCTCTAATGGCAACATATCAGAAACTTTGCTGCAGGCATCACTTGTTCTGTACCAGACAGTGTATATGGAACTCACATTGACCAGTCATGAACTTTATAGCCAGTTGTGACAGGGTGCTGTTGACAACTTCAAATTAGGCTCTATGGAAGCCAGCACCCTGGCCACTTAGAACACCCACGGCACTTAGTGTGGTGAAGGCAGCACTTACACCTGCAGGTAGCCTGATGAGTTAATGAGGTAATTAGTTCACCAGCTGGAGAATCCAGGAAGGAAAGTAGGCAGTATAAAAGGCTAACCTAAGGAGCAGGAAGGGTGCGCCTCATAACTGCTGCTATATGGTTGTATTGTACTTGAAGCATAAGAAAGAAGACAAATAATAAACATGTGGTGACAGTATTTTGGTGGACCTCTGCTGTTTACCTCACCAAGAGGGCTGACCAGCTAGGGTCTTCCTGAGAGGAAGGAGAGCCCATTCACACCAGTTAAGAAGCAGGTACCATCTAAACTCCTTGGTATGAAGTACAGGGATGATGGGGCAAGTGACTGTGGGGAGCAGGATTAGCCTCAGGGATCCAATGGGAGTGTGAAAGAACCTAAGTAAAATTCCTATATAATCACTGAAATAAATTAAAGCCTTTACAAGGTCCTAGGTGTCCCATACAACACTGGCTACTTACCAAACTTCACTCCCCTCTTTTACAATTCATAAAAGGCAGGTATGAATAGAACAGAAGTAAGAAGAGAGCACAGGGGAGAGATGGGAAAGCAGGACTCATCTAGGGAAGCAAGGGTAGATCTGAGTCAGAGAGCAAAACAAAGAAGAGGGATGGGAACATAGGGGCAAACACTGCAGAAAAGGGTGCATAAATCCTCACACAATAATTGTTATTTTCCTTCCCTTAACCTTTATTTCAGACTCTGCATCATATCTGTTCTGTTTCAAGTGAAAGGAGAGTACAGAATGGTAGTTAAACTCTGACAATCTGCCCTAAGTGAATTCCAGATCCACAGAGGAAGCATCTAAAAATGAAAACACAGAGCAGGAAACAAATCTCCCATCTGGAGATGGAGTGGGCCTAATTTACAACCCAGAATATATTTTAAGTGCTGCTAGTGGTTCAGTTTACAGCCCACACACTTTGGAGTAAACCTCACGGAGCTGATCTTTAGAGGTGTTGAACTCCCACTACTCCAGCTGAAGTCAATTTGAGCTGTGATCTGAATATCTGGGCCTATACATATTTCTTGAGGGACCTTAGATATGGTCATGCAGTTTGTATCAAGGCCGCCCAGAGGATTCAGGGGGGCTGGGGTCTTTGGCGGCGGGGGGCCCCCCGTCACCAAATTGCTGCCGAAAACCCGGCGCTTCGGTGGTGGGTCCCGGAGTGGAAAGATCCCCTGCTGTGGGTCTTCAGGGCACTTCGGCGGCGGGTCCCAGAGAAGCAGCAGCTCTGGGGGCCCAGGCCCCACAAGAGTTTTCCAGGGCCCCCGGAGCGAGTGAAGGACCCCGCTCCAGGAGCCCCAAAAAATTCTCATGGGGGCCCCTGCAGGGCCCAGGGCCTGGGGCAAATTGCCCCATTTGCATCCCCCTCTGGGCGGCCCTGGTTTGTATATTATCATTACGCCTCGACACACTCACCAATTTTGGTGATTCTAGATTGTTGTATTTTTCAGGCTCGTGAGCTGAGTTTACACTTAACAATAGGACTGTTATTCCATTGGTCAAGCTGGAAGATATAGAATGGCATTCCTACCAGTGATGGTAGCAGTGAAATACGAGGGATGATTACTAAATATTTATTCTCTTGTCAGAGGGGAAGGCACATCTGTACCAGAAGGACTCTGCAGTACTAATTAGTGACAGGTGACACTCAAAATGATTGTTTTTAAAAAGCAGCTAAAAGTTTGGACATTTGAAAACATCTTAATGTTTTGTGCTTTGCAAAACTTAGCTGGTTCTCATCTTTCATTTCCAATTCTTCTTCTTTCTTGTCAGGCTAGAATGATCATGAGGAAAGACTCTCCTCAGGTATTTTGGAATTTCCACTCCCAGTCCAAATGAGGAAGCATACAGGCAGACCCAAAAATGAAGAAAGAACAAACTACTCTCAATGTTCTAGAACCTCAACCAAAAATAAACAAAAAAACCCCCCATAAGAATAAAATAAAATAAATGATTCAATTCAAAAGATGGATGCAGGTTCACACCATTTTTATCTATGCTGGTTTGTCAAATGTTTATACTAATGCAACATGCTCCAAAAAGATCCCTTCCTCTTAAAATCCTCTTTTTTCCAGAGAGAAAGAATGGTCTTCTGTTTAAGACACTGGACCAAGACTTTAGAGATCTCTGTTTAACTCCCAGGTCTGCCACAGACTTGCGTGTGATCTTGGGCAAGATAACTGGTTGTTTGGTTTAAGAGTCTCTTCATCATTCTGTGCCTCAGTTTCCCATCTGTAAGATAGGAAATACTCTGAGCCCTTTCTCCTATCCCTTTTGTCTGTCTTGTTTAGAGCTCTTTGGGGCAAACACTATCACTTAGCATGTGTTTGTACAGTGTCAAGCACAACAGGGCCCCAGTCTTGGCTGGTGTCTCTAGGCTCTACGTGATACAAATAATAATAATATGAAGAAAACACAGATGGGTTAAAACATTTCTCTGTGCCCCATTTTCTTAGTCTTTGTTGTTAATCAAGGAGATTAATTTTTTTCACTGAAGGTGAGGGGACATTCTCTCTGCACTACACACTCCATCCACATGCAGACTTCAGCGTGCAGCCTCACTGAAGGATGATGTATGGTTACACAAATGAATTACCTCTATATTAAGTCCCCAGACATAATCCTGACAGAGATTCCAAGCACTTGGATTCCTCTTTCTATGCAATTTCTCCTTCCCCTCTCCTCCCTCTCTCTTTGCTTTGATTCCTTTGACAGCTAAGTTCTTAGAGAGTTACTCTAGGTTACAATGTGTCACCTTTAATGGAATTCAAAGCTGTAATTCAGAAAGTGGCCACTCTTGACCTTTGACCCCACTGCCACCCACTCTGCCCCCCCTCCTTTCTCCATCTCCATGGAAATGAATAGCAGAGCAAAAAAAATGGGAGCAGGCGAAGTCTAAAGCTTTTCACAGAGCCCCTGAGAGAAAGATGAATGAACTCATTCATCACAGAGCGAGAGACCCGGAGAGCAATGGTGACTGAAAAGCAATCCAGAAGAGAGAGCAAGAGAGAAAGACAGAGATAGAAAAGGTTACCTCATGCAGGAAGTTATGTGATTTGAAAAAGAAAAACACAGGAGGTAAGTCCACTTTCAAAAACTAGCATTTCTACAAAGAAAGAAGATGTTATTCAGGGTGCAAATTATTTCCTCAGCTCCTTCTCCAGCTAAGAACTTTATTTTGAAGAGCAGAAAGGGATGGACATTTGCAATGAGTGTATGTGTGTGTCTCTCTCTCACACACACAAAAATACCCCCTCTCTTTTCAAGCATTAAGGATGGGCAAATCATTTCAAGGAAGAAGAAAAGCAACCTAAAAGACCAAACAAACCAGAGTGCAAACCATGGTTCTGAAACACTTCAGAATGTAACCTAAACCTTTGGAGTTGTTTTTCCCTTCATCCCCAACCCCTCTATTTGTGCCACCCCAGCTCTATTTGTGCCCACCTTCGGAAAATGCAACATCAAGTGCAAGTAAAAGGTAATGTCTTTTTCATTTAGATGCAGCAGTGCACATTTCCAGTTTCTCCACCCCTCCCACCAGCGCTTGAGATAGTCTCCCTGCTTGAGATGCCCCTCCAGGAACAAATCAACATGAAAAAAATTCTCACTGCCACCAAGTGAAAGAAATATCACATCAGCAGCCTGGACTAGTGAAAAAGCAAGAACATTTTTCTCACACTAAAGCTTTTTGGATTTTTTTTCTTCCTCTGAAGAGAAAATGACCATTTGTATTGCAGACAAAAAAATATGCCATTACATACAGCTCTGCTGTAGATTCTAACGGCACAAAAGAGCAGGGAACTCAGTGGTACTGCAAAGGGGATGGGACAAAGCCAAAGCCAGACTGAAGATTCAGCAGCAGCAAGGAGTTTACTTATCTGCACCACTTGATCTGCAGGACAACAAAAAACTTAGTAGAGGGCAAGAAGCAGAGACAAATGACTCCCTAAAGATGATATATTTCCCCAAGGCCATAGTTTGGGAAGATACTAAATGAAGGATGCATATATTATAGTGGGGCACCTTTCCAGGTGAAACACACTCCCCAAAACTAAACTTAAAAAGCCAGAATCCAGCCAACTGGCTCACTGAGGAGTGGGAGAAGGCAACAATAGTGGCAGGGCACTCAAGGAGGCCTAAGTGGGAACTGAGCCCAAGAATGCTTCTAAGGTTACTCTTCATGCCCACTCCTGGCTGGGAATCGATGGGGAACATCTCCCCTATGCAGAGGGCCAAATAAGGTTTATGCACCACTTAAGTCCCACTCAGAACAGAGCTTAGGGAGGAGTTAAGTGGTAACTAGATCTGGTAATAGCCCTCGGCCCACGGTGAATTTCACTCCGAATTGTGAGCTTTTCCTCTTTCCAAAAGCGAGTCAAGGCAAAATTCTCTTGAGTTTCCCCCAGTCCCTTCAATGTGGTTGTAAAGAAAATCAAAAAAGCCAGGAGAGTGAAGAAGCAACACACATACACCTCTTCCAGGACAGTGAGTTCATTGCTCCTCAGTAAATGCACATTATGTGAACAAGATGCCCTGGGCAAAGCTTCTACTTTCTGGGAGCTATAAGGAACAGTCACAATAAATGAGATCCTGTAAGCACTTTAAAGTCTTTTGGGGAAAAATGTGTGTGTGAATCCAAAATTATATCAATGAAATAAAATTAAAATAAAGCTGACAGGAAAAGACACCGCCACTCTTATCAACATTTCAGCCCTTAATATGTCTTGTGTGTGCACACAGAATCTAATTTGAGCCTACTATCATTTTACACCTATATTCTCTTAATTCTCCTTCCCTGCCAGACACCTGATGTTGTTGAGCTGCCCTTGTAGCACCTTTTCCCTAGTTGGGAAACGAGCCAAGAGACCTCTTCTAAACACTGAACGGCCCCTGTGGGGGTAACAGAGATGGCAGGTGTCATTCTCTAAATAAACCCCAAGTGCAAAGCATTAAAAAGGGACTCTTGTTTTGAGGGGACGGTTTTCCAAATAGCTTTAAAATACATCAGTAGTTTCTATTACAGTGTTTACTACTTACCAAGAACAGGTCTATTTATGTATAGCATTGCTAAGTTTACTATGGTTCTATTATTCCACATGTACTTTAGTCTAAATGACTTATTATATATTAGAAACAAACACAAGTAAAGACTTGGTGACAGTTTACCCTATAAGTGTTTCTCCTCTCTAGAAGCCTAAAACCATCCTTACCTAACTCCATGTCCTTGAAGATTTTCCCATTTTCATCCTCAGCTTGATCCAGACTGTGTCCTTATCCTGAAAACATCAGTCCTGCTTCACACACCATCTCTGCTTATCCTACACAAGCTGATGGTAATAGGACTGCTCTCTCCAAGAACAGTACCTAGGGACGGGAAGTCTCATCTCACATTCCAGGGAAGTACTGTCTCGTGGTAAAACAAAACACAAAATCTGTAGTGCCCACACACTAAAAATCCCCTCCTATATGGCTGCTTCCAACTCTGTAGTTACTGCTCAGCCTCTCTGCATGAAACTAGCTAACATAGTGCTAGGAAAACACTCCAGGGCTCAAGCAGCCACACACACACACAAAATAGAGGGTGCTCAGCACCTATCAGCCACAGCTCTTGGGTGGGCCTGCTGATCAGCTGTTGGGTGGCTGGCAGGAGGTGCTTGTGGGAGGGTGGAGGGCAGTGAGCAGTGGGTGGGCAGAGGGCCTTGGGAAGGGGACAGAGCGGGGTGGGAAGGGGGGAAGCGAGGGCAGAGCACCCACTGGGAAAAGTAAAAGTCAGTGCCCCTGCTTCACTCCATTTCTGGCCCCAAAGCCTTGAAAAGCCCAAGTCCTCAAGCAGTGAAATAGGTCACACTATCAGACATCACAATGTGGCCAACCTGTCTGAAACATTATCTGACTGTGAGGCTGCCACTGTGGTTTCTTCTGTGATGCCTATAAAGGTGAAGGGTGCAATCTCCCCACTTAGCATAAACATCTACAAACAACAAAAAATGCTTGTGCCCCTATCCAGGTATAATCCAGACTTACACCTTTGTTGCTGCATGTCAAACATCTACATGCTGGCTATTTCCTTGTCCATCATCTACTTGACAACAATACCAAACGCTGACTACTATTCCTCAATTCAGCATGCTCTAGACATCAAGCTCCCAGCACAGCAGTTTGGAATGCTCTGGGACCAGTGGAATTACAACCAAAAGCCTGGTGTGGTTCTGTGTTGGTGACACAGACAAGGAATTGCACAGTCCCGTTGGCAGGATGGTCTGTCTGAATTCAGTGATGTTTCAAAACAGGGAGTTAACTGGAATAATGCAGGACTTATACTCCCTCTGGCCAGGCCTTTTAAAGCTGCTCTCCCATACCCCAGGACCATTGCTTGCAAACTGTAGTCATTCAGGTCTCTGGGAATTACTGTTCACTGTGTTATTTAAACAATAAACTCACCTAATATTAGGTTTTCAGAGGCCTAGCCATATAGACATCTCTCCATGGGAGAGATAACACAATCAAACTAACAATATTTCCTACTCTTATTTACAAAACAGAACCTGTTCCAAAGAACCCCCCGTTTCTTATTTCTTTAGACCATCAATGGGAGTTCTCTGGGGTAATGGCAGATTAAAGATTATGGCACTTATCTGACTCCCATTGAACTCTTTCCATTGACTTCCACTGGCCCTAATTTAGACATCCTACAGGTAGCTTTTGACAGGTAGCTTCTCAATTTTCTGGACTATTGTAGAAGGCAGCATCCCAGGCACAGCTAAATATACCCTGGTTTAATAATTATATCACTACAATTGTCACAAAGATAAAGCAAGAAACAGTGGGTCCTGATAGACAATGGGACAGTATGATATTTGCTTGAAATATAGTTGGTGAAATAAAGAGTTTAGAGGCTGCTCTAAGTTACACCAGAGAACTGTCCCAGTGTAGAACCATCCCAAAGATTAGGAAGTCTAGAACTGTGCCTTTCCACCCCTATGCCTCCATGCCCAAATATTATTAGGTGCAGCTGAGAATCTGCCCTATGAAATGTACTTAATGGTACATTTATGCATTTTCAGGGAAATGAACTAATAGATCTTTCCCATCTTTTTATTCTGTGATTCTTCTGGGATCTGATCTTTCAAAACCTACTGACATGATGCTTCCATTTTATTATACCTCAAGTCAGTGCTTAAACTGAGCTATATTTCAAATATGCTGCACTTTGGCAGTATAACCAGCATTTCTCCTGAATTTGAAAACAGAACTTTCTCACCATTCCACTTGAACAAGAAAAAAAAATAGGCAAAGATTTAAAAGGGGCAAATAAAGAGCAAATAGAATAAAGTGTGTGTGTAGAGGGAGACCAGCTGACTCATGGATCCTTCAGTCCTCAGTACTATTTCCACATGCTCCCCCTCAATCCCCCAACCACGGTTCTCCATTCCGGATTTCCTCTTCTTATGCCAACCTGGCTGCAATATTCCCTCACTTTCTCATCTTACCCTCCCTGCTTATACCTGTGCTGAGTTCTCTGTTTTTCTCTTCTGAGCTCCCTTCAAAGGGGGAGCCTTCCCCCAATCACATTTCCAGAGTCATATACTGTACAATGCTTCATGCTAAATGACCCACATGCAACTTCCAGGCCTTCTGAAGAAATGGAATTTCCATTACATTTTTTGTTAATTATAGAAGGCACTTAAATTTGAATTTAAATAATATTTACAGTAATTAGCAGCTACAATTCTGCATCCTCAAAAGCCCAAGGACCTCTTAGATTTTACTCAAGGAAGCTGCCTCTGAGTGATGAATAATGGCAAGTACCAATACAATCCCAATTCTGTTAGATGAGGATGTGATTCTTCACTGAGTTTTCTGCTCTGTTTGGAATTACCTCTGACAAGTCAGTATTAATATTTTATGTCAATGTGAAATTGCTGAACTATTAACTATGGTTTGTAATCTGTCCTTTAAATCAGCTTCTGTACCCTGGAGGATAGCTAATGTAACGCCAATATTTAAAAAGGGCTCTAGAGATGATCCCAGCAATTACGGATTGGTAAGTCTAATGTCAGTACCGGGCAAATTAGTTGAAACAATAGTAAAGAATAAAATTGTCAGACACATAGAAGAACATAAATTGTTGGGCAAAAGTCAACATGGTTTCTGTAAAGGGAAATCGTGTCTTACTAATCTATTAGAGTTCTTTGAAGGGGTCAACAAAAATGTGAACAAGGGGGATCCAGTGGATATAGTGTACTTAGATTTCCAGAAAGCCTTTGTCAAGGTCCTTCAACAAAGGCTCTTACGTAAATTAAGCTGTCATGGGATAAGAGGGAAGATCCTTTCATGGACTGAGAACTGGTTAAAAGACAGGGAACAAAGGGTAGGAATAAACGGTAAATTTTCAGAATGGAGAGGGGTAACTAGTGGTGTTCCCCAAGGGTCAGTCCTAGGACCAATCCTATTCAACTTATTCATAAATGATCTGGAGAAAGGAGTAAACAGTGAGGTGGCAAAGTTTGCAGATGATTCTAAACTGCTCAAGATAGTAAAGACCAAAGCAGACTGTGAAGAACTTCAAAAAGATCTCACAAAACTAAGTGATTGGGTAACAAAATGGCAAATGAAACTTAATGTGGATAAATGTAAAGTAATGCACATTGGAAAAAAGAACCCCAACTATACATACAATATGATGGGGGCTAATTTAGCTACAACTAATCAGGAAAGAGATCTTGGAGTCATCGTCGATAGTTCTCTGAAGACATCCACGCAGTGTGCAGCGGCAGTCAATAAAGTGAACAGGATGTTAGGAATCATTCAAAAAGGGATAGAGAATAAGACGGAGAATATCTTATTCCCCTTATATAAATCCGTGGTATGCCCACATCTTGAATACTGCATATAGATGTGGTCTCCTCACCTCAAAAAAGATATACTGGCATTAGAAAAGGTTCAGAGAATGGCAACTAAAATGATTAGGGGTTTGAATCGTGTCCCATACGAGGAAAGATTAAAAAGAAGCTAGGACTTTTCAGCTTGGAAAAGAGGAGACTAAGGGGGGATATGATAGAGGTATATAAAATCATGAGTGATGTGGAGAAACTAAATAAGGAAAAAAGTTATTTACTTGTTCCCATAATACAAGAACTAGGGGCCAAATGAAATGAATGGGCAGCAGGTTTAAAACAAATAAAATGAAGTTCTTCTTCACACAGCACACAGTCAACCTGTGGAACTCCTTGCCTGAGGAGGTTGTGAAGGCTAGGACTGTAACGGGGCTTAAAAGAGAACTAAATAAATTCATGGAGGTTAAGTCCATTAATAGCTATTAGCCAGGATGGGTAAGGAATGGTGTCCCTAGCCTCTGTTTGTCAGAGGGTGGAGATGGATGGCAGGAGAGAGATCACTTGATCATTACCTGTTAGGTTCACTCCCTCTGGGGCACCTGGCATTGGTCACTGTCAGTAGACATGATACTGGGCTGAACTGACCTTTGGTCTGACCCAGTATGGCCATTCTCATGTCCCTAGCTGCCTAGTGAATAGACATACAAGATACCCAAATGCACTGCCTGTGCAAGGAGTACAATTCGGATTATGAGTTGATCTGTTACCCTGCTTCTAGTTTTCATTATGACTGCTTCCACAAACCATCTGTGGCTAGAAGATGGAAAACCACTCATTACTATTAGTGGTAGTATTACAATAGCAATCAAGATCTGGGTGCTAGGCACTGTTACAGACACATAGTATGATAGAGTCCCAAACCCAAAGAGATGACAGTTTAAAAACAAGATAGATAAAAGGGCAGGAGAAAAGAAGTATTATTTTCCCCATTTTACAGATAGCGAAGAGAGACACAGAAAGATTAAGTGACTTGCCCAAGATTATATAGGAAGTCTGGGACAGAGCCAGGAACTGAATCCATGTATCCAGAGTTCAAGTCCAACACCTTTCTAACATAATAATGAGGTGACTAAGCTGTTATGGAGGTCAGTGTCCTCCTCTCTTTGAAATCAGGTTATATTAACAAAAGGATTCCTCATGCAATCAAGTTCTTTGACCATTCACTATCAAAGCTGCTCGTTTGAACTTGGAGAGTACCTCACATCCACAGATGCCCAAAGCAGAGACAAGTAGAGCTGGTCAAAGCTCAGAATTTCTCTTTTATGGGAAATGCCATCATTTCAAAATGTGTTTTCGTTCCAAATTGGAATGAAAATAAATATTTTCAAAATTTCCCAAAAGATGGAAATTCTGAAAAGCTTTACTTTTGAAAATTTCACTTCAGAAAAAAATTGAAATTTCATTTCAAAATTAAATTTTGCTTTTTAAATGTATTTTATTTTTATATTTTCACATTATTTCATGACATGTCTGTAGTAGAGTAAGTATTTGATGCCTGTTAAAATATACAGCTCATAATAGGTTAAGTTCCTAAAATATTCCCTAACTTGAGGTCTCTTAGTTTCAAATTACATTATCAATATCAGCTGGCAATTTGATTGGCATAGTTAATTGACATATCTAGTACTTTGTGAGAAGCAAATGGTTCTCTTATCCGCTAATTTAGGAAACAAGATGCTTAATAATTGGTGGTTCTCTCTTATTGGTGTTATTTAGGAAAATTACATATTTCCTTGATTACTTACACTTGAGTATATGTGAGGTTATTGCTATGATAAAATGCAGTACCAAAACTACATGTACTCTATGTATATGTATGTAAAACAGTTACTCTAGTTGGCTCTGAAGACAAGGTTACCCTATTTGCTGTGAGAATTAGATCAGCAATACCAATACAGGCACTGTATTATGTATAAACATTCAAAGGGGCTTTTGTGAAATTATGGACCTCCCCACACAGAGTGATTCTTTTGTGAGCCCTCTAGTATCCCCATTCTTTCCCTCCTTCCCTCTTGGGTCTGTTAGATGGCAGTTTCATACCACGTATCTCAGGGGAAGTAATAAAATGGTTCACAGAGAAGGTAATGTTCTGTGAGTTGATGGACATAAAAAAAGATCTTAAAGAATGAGGCCAGCACCGTTCATAGAGTAAGACAGACTGCCAGGTGGGGACATATGGAACATAACAGTAGTGCTCTGGCTATGACAGCAATGGATTACACTCATAACTGAGTTCATATATGTGGAATTCTGAGGAGTAATCCAATTACTTTTCAGGCTGAAAGATAACATGTATTGCCTTTCAGCTACCTTACTTGTCAGCATTGTCCCAAGTGTGACTGATAAGCACAGAATCATATCATAGAAATGAGGGCTTGTAGGTCATCACAGGAAGTTTAAAAATGGTCCTTGTGGGCTATGGCAATGAGCACCTTATAAAGGTGTGTAATAAATAAGCAAACAAATAATAAATCAAACCCGCCTACACTAGGGTTACCATATTTTAAAAAAAGAGGACACTCCACGGGGCGCCGGCCCCGCCCCAACCCTGCCCCCAGCCCCCCGGCCCCGCCCCAGCTCCGCCTCCTCCCCGAATGCTCCACCTCCTGCTCCTCCCCCTCCCCTGCTTCCCGCAAATCAAATGTTCGCGGGAAGCCTGAAACAGTCAGGCAGCAGGTCAGCTGGGGCTGGGGCGGTGGGGCGCGAGGAGGCGCAGCCCAGTCCGGCCCCCTCAGCCGAGCGTCTCTGGCCCCGGCGTCTCCGGCCCTAGGGCGCCGGCCCCGGTTCTGGCCGAGCGGCTCCGGCCTGCCCTGGCCCCGGCGGCTCCAGCTCGGCTCGGGCCCCGGGGCACCGGCCCCAGCCAAGCGGCGCCAGCCGGCGGCTGAGCACCCCAACCCCAATCCCAGCGGCTCCGGCCCGGACCCCGGTTCCAGCCGAGTGGCTCCGGCCTGGCCCCAGCCCCGGGCAAGCGGCGCCGGCTGAGCACCCCCAGCCCCAGTCCCAGTGGCTCCGGCCCAGCTCGGCTTGGGCCCTGGTTCCAAGCGAGTGGCTCCGGCCCCGGCCCTGGGCGAGCGGCGCCGGTCGAGCACCCCCAGCCCCAGTCCCAGCGGCTCCGGCCCGGCTCAGCTCGGGCCCCGGTTCCGGATCCGGATCCGGGCTGGAGCCGCTGGGGCTGGAGCCGGCGGTGCTCAGCCACTGGCCGGCGCTGCTCGGCCGGAACCAGGGCCCGAGCCACTTCAGGTAAGCGCCACCGGGCTGGAGCCCGAACCCCTCCTGCACCCCAACCCCCTGCCCTGAGCCTCCTCCTGCACCCCAACCCCCTGCCCTGAGCCCCTTGCTGCACCTCGCACCCATCCTGCACCCCAACCCCCTGCCCTGAGCCCCCTCATACACTCCGCACCCCTCCTCTGCCCTGAGCCCCTTCCTGCACACCACACCCCCTCCCACACCCCACACGCCCTCCCGCAACCCAACCCCCTGCCCCAGCCCTACATTCATGGCCCTGCATGCAATTTCCCTACCCAGATGTGGCCCTCAGGCCAAAAAGTTTGCCCACCCCTGAACTAGCTGGATTCAGGTGACCTGGGTTCAATTCCCAGCTGTGATGGGTCAGAATCTGATCCTTAAAATCAACTGATGTTGTAACAGTGTTTCTGAGGCTCAAGATTTTATCATTACTCTTACAATATTTGATGTTTTTCTTAAAATCTCATTTCCTAGATTCATGTTATTTCATGAGTATCTCCACATATTTTAAAAAGCTTTTAGAAGTTTCATGGTTGTAAAGAAAAGCCCTAGTGTACACTCAAGTCACATTAAAAAGAAAAAAGAAAAAGAACCCCCCAATTTTTTTCTGATTTTAAGACAATATAATTGAGGAGGGGCTGACTCATGATTTTTGAATGCTTGGAGTTGACCATTAAATGGCATAGCTGTACTGAAATAATGCTAAAGGATTTTTCCTCATTAGTATAGTTAAAATCAATATTAGTTTTATAAGAATGTATTAGTGTTTAGACTTTATGGAATGTTCGTAGGCTGCTGTATGTATTAATCCTACTTATAATATCTGTATTCCATGCTATAGAGTTATATTGAATGTTTGCATTGTAATTGTGTAACTCATCAAAAGAAAAAGCAGCATTAATTAATGTAAAGTGCTTATCCTGCACACAAGATGGCCCACTGAAGGCAAATAAGTCATTGTGTAGCATCAAAGGACAGAGACCTTGTTGAGAGTCCAGCGGAGGACAACAAAAATGATCAGGAGTCTGGGGCACATGACTTACGAGGAGAGGCTGAGGGAACTGGGTTTGTTTAGTCTGCAGAAGAGACGGGAGGGGGGATTTGATAGCAGCCTTCAACTACCTGAAGGGGGGTTCCAAAGAGGATGGAGCTCGGCTGTTCTCAGTGGTGGCAGATGACAGAACAAGGAGCAATGGTCTCAAGTTGCAGTGGGGGAGGTCTAGGTTGGATATTAGGAAACACTATTTCACTAGGAGGGTGGTGAAGCACTGGAATGGGTTACCTAGGGAGGTGGTGGAAGCTCCATCCTTAGAGGTTTTTAAGGTCCGGCTTGACAAAGCCCTGGCTGGGATGATTTAGCTGGTGTTGGTCCTGCTTTGAGCAGGCGGTTGGACTAGATGCCCTCCTGAGGTCTCTTCCAACCCTAATCTTCTATGATTGCATTCCTAACTCCCTCCAGGAAGGAGAGGCCTGCATATGAATTCATCCCATCAGTTTGGATTCTGCATTGAGGGGGGGATAAAAATCCTTGACAAAAATAAACTGGGTCTTTTGATGCTGCCTGGACTCCGAGAGGCAAAGTTTCCTAAACATAAGCAAGAGATCCCCATGCGGCTTGGCATGGGTCAGCCCTAGGACATACAGAGCTGCTTATTATAGAAGCTTAAATTACCTTTTTAAATCTAAGACTAACTCATTTGTGTGTGTATGTTTCCTGTTTTAACCTTGTCAATAACTCATTTGTTTTTCCTAGTTAATAAACCTTTAGTTAGTTTATTACAGGATTGACTAGAGACATTGTCTTTGGTTTGAGATCTAAGTACAACTGACCTGGGGTAAGTGACTGGTTCTTTGGGACTGGGAGCCACATGAATATTTTGTGATCTTTGGTATACAGCAACCATCTATCACTAAGTCCAGCTTGCCTGGGTGGCAGATAGATGGGAATGCCCAAGGGGACTGACTGTCTGTGACTCCATGGTAAGACTGTGATAGTGCTTTAGGCATTCACACATGTTACTGGGTAGGGGAAATCTCATTATAGAACATACAACCAGTTTGGGGTTTCTGCCCTAAGGTAGGCACTCACGGTCTTGAGCTACTCCAGACATTGCGACATATACACACCCATAAAGACCAAACTGCTGCCTGCTACTATCTACTCTAGAGCCAAGGGCTTGATCTCGCTCAGCCAGTCCATTTAAAGAACAGGTTGCAGCTGTAAATTGCTGTTATGCAGCATTCACATGATTGATGGATTTTTCCCCTCATTTGTTTCATTTTGTTTTCTGTTGCGGTGATGTAAATTAAATCCCATTGTAACTACTGGTTTGATCCTGCCACATCAATCCAAAGCCTGAGAGATGGTTACATCCCTCATCTTATGCAGCTGTATGACTGGGAGCATTAGGAAAAGAGATGGGTTATTTAACAACACAGGCATCTGAGGAACACTTTCATACTAAGCTCTTCAAATAGGCTTGTAAACGTGCCCGTGACTCACAACTGAGAATGCCAAACTCAAGACAAACTGCTGAGAAACAGGGCAAACAATCCAAAACTGGTGGTTATTCTTCCATAAGTTATGCAAACCAGCAACAAAAGTAAACTTCTGTTTCACCACATTGGCTAACAAGAAGTCATAAAAGCAGTTTCCTAAGGCATTCTAGTTCTTATGTGACCACCAAAAACACTGGATTTAAAGGTGAGTGGTTCTTTACAGCCAGTCTCATCAAATAAAAGATTCTTCTGATCCCAAAGAACCAGCCACACACCTAGGTCAATATATAACTCAGATCTTACCCAAAAATCACACTGATGCCAATCGTTTAGTATCTAGAAAGAAAGAAAGAAAAAGAAAAATTAAAATTGGTTAAAGGAATAAAATACATACAACAATTGTAAAGTTCTTGGTTCAGGCTTGTAGCACTGATGGAATCAGGGGTGAAAGTAATATTAATTCTTACCGGTACAGGGCCAGTTCCAGCCCCCGGAAGGGGCAGAGCTTCTGGTGGAAGGGGCGGGGCGGGGGTTCAGCCTCCCCCAGCCAGCCCATCCACACTGCTTGGCCCCCACTGCCCGGGGCTCTGGCAGCAATTTAAAAGTGCCTGGTGCTCCGGCCACTGCTGCGGAAGTGGTGGCTGCAGCCGAGACCCTCCTTAAGTCGCTGGAGGGTTTCCAGGGCCTTTTATATCTTCTGCCATGTGGAGGGAAATCCATTGTTTTAAACAAAAACCTCAGCACAGCTAGTAGAAAATTAAAAGTAAAAGGTAGGAGTTTGGAGTCACATGGGCAAGTTACATGTCCATGCCCAATTTCGCTCAGTCATTGCAGGAAGCCATTACCTATACTCCAAACAGCACAGTCCACCCAATGTAGATGGGCATCTCCCATGGTCCATTGTGAGTTAAGTGTCCTTTTGGTGGGCCACTCAATTTGAATAGTCCCTCCAAGATGTGCTGGCTAACTACCATATGGTTGTTACCCCAGCAGCAAACATTTGAAATACAAGTATAGAGCCATTACTCATAACTTCAAATACAAACATGATACATGCATACAGATAGCATAATCATAACCAGCAAATCATAACCTTTTCATTGATACCTCACTTGACTACCTTTGTACAAGATTTGTTTCAAATATATAACAGTGATTGCAACAATGATATCTATGGTCATATTTTAATCACATAACATCACAAGGCTGCTTTTTGTACTGTCAGATATGCCAGCCCCTCCACATCTCAGAGAATTCTTTTCTGAGTAGCTCTCCTTGTGGTCACAATGACACTCCAACTACCTGTTCTTGCATCCAACTAGAGCATCAGAAGGAATGTGTAGGATACATTTTTCTATCCCACTTTTTTGTTCTATGTTGATGCCAGCAGTAGGTTTTCATTGGGGGGGGGACAATGGGTGGAAAGGAAGGAAGATTTTTGAGAGAGATTGCATTTGTACTATACAAAATCTAGAGGTTCAGGATAGGTGTAGTATGGAGTTTTTTCTTTTTTTGACATCTCAGGTTAAAAATGGAAAAGAAGCAGTCAGAGGGACAGAGGGAATGAGGGAGGGGAAAAAAGACTAGGAGTGGCCAGATCATCGATGTTTTAAAAGGTTTCAGAAACCTCTCAAATATTTTACACTGAAAATAAGACACATAGGGCCAGACTTCAGTGAAGCCACACACAAACTTACATCGGCCAAGGAACTGGTCCAAAACATTTAATAACTGGATTACTTTGGTGAACACCTAACTGCGGCGGAGAGAGGCAACTCCTGCCCACCGGTAGTATGAATAGGTTAAGTATGTATCATTCCCTGTCTCATTACAATCCACTGTTCATGTCGTGCCTTTTCCCATTGGGATATTTCTCATGAGAATCACATTTTTCCTCTTTTAAGGATGAATGTGTTGCAGAGAGAGAAGCATTAAATAGCATTAGCTAAGCCAGGCTGACGGCAGACAAGTGCAATGTAATCTTTCCACACTCAGCTCTGTCTATGCTTCTCAAATCTCACATGTAACATCCCTGCTGGCCCCACCCGGGGCCACCACACACCTGTGGCAACAAAATCCAGTCTTAACCTGAAACACCCCTGATGTGTTCCATCCCTGTCCAATACACAGAACTACTCATACACTGCAACCCTAACTTGTAGCATCCCTACTGTTCCATTGCTCTGCCCCCTTAGTCCTGATTAGTAGCACCATCTGCTAGTCCAGACCTGCCCTTGAATGAATAGAATAAGGGAATCACAGCTTCAGGTAGTTGTACAGTGGCTCTTTATTTTGTGCTTATATGCTTAAGGACCTGTGAGCAGCACTACACTCACCCCACCAGTGACCCAGGTGAAGCATCAATAAGACCTTGAAAATCCACATGAGTTGCAAGGGGAGTAAATAGCAATGTATTGGAGTAGGTCAACCTTTCCAATGTTCTAGACTATGACTGACTCACTACTGATTGGTTTTCTACTGGCACAGCTTTGGCAGCAGATTATCAGCATCTCATAGCTCCATTGTACAAAGCACAGGCTTGAGGTCTAGTCCAGTGTCCACTGAATTCAATGGAAAGACTTCCATTGGTTTCAGTGGGTTAGAACAGACTTTCAATATCTATCAGTAATATGACAAAAATGATAGCCTCACCGGCAGTTTCTGTTACCATCTGCTCCATATACTAAGCTATTCTCTTCCTCTTTCCCAAAATCCTGGCTGCTCTGGAAGTTTAGTCCAGCCACTGAAGCAAAAGAATGAAAGAGGCTGTGAAAATGTCATGGTGTCACTCGAAAGATTGGAGGATTTAAAACTACCAAAGCTTTTGCAGAGTGCAGTGAAAGTTATATTGTAAAGAGTTTTCATTCTGATTTAAACTTTGAGAAAGGGGTAAGTGAAGTGGTCAGCTACTTTAAATAAATGCCACAAATTGTCTTCTGCAGTTGCCACTCACAGGTGTGTGTTGGCAGGTGATCTAGAAGCACCATCATTAGGAGATGCAGGTAAACAGCAACCTCAGCTCACTTCCATCACTGCTGCTGCTTTGCCTCTCATAATATACCCAAAGGTATAATGCTTTTAGAGAGTGACATGATGACAAGCAGCACTAAGCCCATGTGTCCATGCACTGCATCCTACCTAAGAGCTACTTTAGCAGGTCAAGAATAGGAACAAGCTCCTTCTTAAATCCAGCATAATCCTATTAAATGGTTTATATGAAAATGCTGAGAGACAGAATTTAAGAGGGCAGCACACGCTACTAACCTATGTATGCATCTTTGAAGAGAATTAGGGAAAGGTAGTTTCCTACATTCAGCATAGGCCCATGTGGTTTTTCTCCTCTTTTAGAAATATATTTGTTCTAAACTTTCTGTTCATTAAAATCACTGGATTTAAGAAAGGGTTCAAGTGACCTCTGTCCCATGAGTGCAAAATCATCCTGTTCAATACTGCACCACATTTCTGATATTGACCTCTCTTCCTGATCAGATAGCTTTGGCTCTCCTGCTATTGGCACACGCTTATGCAAGTTGATTTTCCTCTGCAATGGTTGTGCCTGTGTAGGTAACATGAAAAAGAAGATTCACACAGATCTGGGAATGGCTTGTGAGTTGCATGCTAAGGATAATGCACTGTATGCAGCGTAGTTGTAACCATGTCAGTCCCAGGATATTAGAGAGACAAGGTGGGTGAGGCAATATTTTTTATTGGACCAACTTCTGTTGGTGAGAGAGACAAGCTTTTGAGAGTAATGTATTTACATTTTTCCTTTATGTGGAGGTGGGAGGTAAGGGAGAGGCTGCCATCTTTGTTCTGCTGAGCGGAAAAAAGGAGGTGAGTCACGATGTTGCTTCTTCACCTACCAAGTCCAGAAATAGAGGATGCAAAAAAATTTCCATGCAGAAAATGCCTTGGGATTGTAAACAGTGTCTCTGTAACATCAGCTTCTTAACTCTGCATGTAAATAATTTTCAACAACAGAAGTAAGGGAATGTCAATGTGGTGTAGAACATGGGTACCTCTGAGATTAAAATTAGGGACATTTTAGAGGTACGAGTCTGACTAACTGAAGTGATCATTTCAAAAAACAGTTAACTAAATTTTCAGCAAGGTACAGGGAAGGTAATCAAGCACCAGGCTTATTTAGAGTTACGGGAGGCAAATGGAGCTTGACCAGTTTAGTAAGGGTAGAAGTACCAGTTAGTGTACCTGTTCCAGAATGATTATCTATTTACTATGCACACACACACACACACACACACACACACATACTTGATTGCAAGCAACATACACACACATACTTAATTGCAAGCAACATAAGGCTTTTGGATATCATGAGAAGCTTACTAGGACAGAGTTTACTAAAATGTTATAAAAGAGACAGAGAGGCAGCCACAGTTATGGCCCAATCCAAAACACCCTGAAGTCAGTGCACAGATTTCCATTGACTTCAGTTGGCCTTTTGATCAGACCTTAAAGTCATACCACCTCAGAACTTGACAAAGTCTCTTAAAATGAAGCTGATGAAGCTAAAAAACCTGGCATTCAGGGATCACCTGATGTCATTTCTTAAACCTACTGAAATAAGTATAACCAAAGCTACAAAGGAAAAATAGATTGAGTCATAAAAGTGAGGAACTGAAGGATATAGGATTCCATAGGGTCTCTCCAAAGATCTTTTCTAGGTGGAAAGGACCATTATGAGTGTCTCTCTGACTACAATCCTGATCCTTAAGACTATACCTATATTTGTAAGAATTTAGTATAGGTCTACAAAACAGACTGGAGACGATGTATACACAATGCTGAGAGATCAGGATGACAATGACATCTATGTATTGTCAGAACATTACATCAGGACACAGTTCGATAAACAATTCCTTGATACAATAATAAAACCTGGCTGTGAAGCTTACAGGAAAAAGGCTTCTGTGAAGCTAGTCCCGAGTAACAGAAATAGGTTTATTCAGGAATTAAGTAATACTGAACTTCTAGACTGGGATTTTCAAAGCATCTTTAGGGAATTAGAATCCTGATTCTCAATTAATTTCAATAGGATTTGGGTATCTAACAGTTATAATATAGTTAAGCTTGGCATTACAACTAGAAGATCATATCAACTCTTGTAGCATTAAACTTCAAAAAGTGCACCATTTGGGGTTTTAGGTGATTTTTTTAAAGACAAAGTTAGTTGGAAAGAGTCTGAAGAGAACATTAGGGAAATAAAAATCCAAAACTATCAACATGCAGATTCTTAAAGAATGTCTTGATGCAATCACTGAAGGTCTGTCTACCTCAGACCAAGCAAAAAAAGGAAGATTGAAAAAAAAAATAGTCTAATTGCATGGCAAAGTACTAGAATTTATTCCAGGCAAAAAAGTATCCTTAAAAAAAAAAAAAAAAAAAAAGGAAATCCAGCCCTTGTGATACAAATAGAAAGGAACAATTTTGGCAGGTGAGATGGAAAATGGAGATTAAGAGGGCTAAGAGTAAATTTGAAGAACAAAGAGGCAAATAGAGAGCGACAAGTAATAAGAGATTCTTTAAGTACATCAGAAATAGGAAGCTTGCAGAAGAGTTGGTGGGCCTGACAGGCTCGGGGGGGGGGGGGGGGGGAGGAGGCGCGCAGGGGTAATCAGAGAGATAAAGAGATTTCACAGAAACTAAATGATTTCTTTGTTTCAGTTTTCACCTCAAAGCATGAGGGAGAATGCATACCAGTGAACCACATTCTAAAAATATCTGAGAAAATCATTAAAGGCAGAGTTATAAAACACCTATACAGGTACAGAACCCACACAAACCATCACAGTATAAAACAGCATGGTGTAGAGGTAAATCCTGCCTCTCTAACTTGTAAGAATCTGTTAAAAGCGTTATCCTGATGAATAAAGGATTGGTGGGGTACATTATTTAGTTTTTCAAAAGGTTTTAGATAATAGCCTCTAGTGAGAGATTTTTAAGAAACTTGGTAACCATAGGATAAAAGGCAGAGTCCTGACACAATTTCAATGTGGGTAGCAAATAAGACACAAGGGGTGAGAATAAATGTCCAGCTCTCAGTACAGAAAGGGATTACTAATGGGGGTGCCTCAGGGATCAGCACTAGGTCTAATGTTGTTCAATACAATTATTAAGAATCTGGAAGAGAGAATGAATAACGAGATGTGATGATAACACAAAAATTATTAGGTTAGTTAAGAATTGAAAGGATTATTAGAAATTCCCCAAAGACCTAAAGTAATTAGATAATTAGGCAACATCATAGCAGATGAAATTCATTAGGCTGGTGAAAGGGGTTACAACACATCAGAAGGAAAATCTAAACCATCAACATATGTTCATGAGTTCTGCATTAACTATAGCTTCTCAGATTCAAGATCTAAGAGTCATGGAATAACCTGCCTAAAAGGGAAGTGACTTCCCACCCAAATCAAAAATATAACTTCTGTAATAAGGGAAGTTTAGAAAATAATAAGAATTGCCATTCTGGGTCAGACTAAAGATCCATCTAGCCCAGTATCCTGGCTTCTGACAGTGGCCAATGCCAGGGGACTAGGACTTTTCAGCTTGGAAAAGAGATGACTAAGGGAGGATATGATAGAGGTCTATAAAATCATTACGGGTGTGGAGAAAGTAAATAAGGAAGTGTTATTTACTCCTTCTCATAATACAAGAAGAAGGGATCACCAAATGAAATTAATAGGCAGCAGGTTTAAAACAAACAAAAGGAAGTATTTTTTCCACACAAACAGTCAACCTGTGGAACTCCTTGCCAGAGGATGTTGTGAAGGCCAACACTGTAACAGGGTTCAAAAAAGAACTAGATAAACTAATTGAGGATAGGTCCATCAATGGCTATTAGCTAGGATGGGCATGGATGGTGTCCCTAGTCTCTGTTTGCCAGAAGCTGAGAATGGGCGACAAGGAATGGATCACTTGATGATTAGCTATTTTGTTCATTCCCTCTGGGGCACCTGGCATTGGCCACTCTCAGAAGCCAGGATACTGGGCTAGATGCGCCTTTGGTCTGAATCAGTATGGCCGTTCTTATATTCTTATGAGGGAGAGGTCCCCCATAGAGTTCAGGAACCTAATTTTGAAAGGTAGAAGGTATAGATATTGTGACAAATGTGAACCCCTCTTGCAATTGGTTTACATTTAGAAGCCTATCTTTACAAGGAAAAGGGACTTGCTGGGTTTTTTTTCTTTCAATAAGACACATCATTCCAACATTCCTAGGACAGAGGTTAATAACTTCCTAAGCCTTTTCTTGTCTCAGACTTACCCATGTGCACTAGAACTCATCAAGATGAACAGATTCATAGATTTTTAAGGCCAGAAGTGACCATTATTGTCTTCTAGTCTGACCTCCTGCATAATACTGACTGCAGAATTTCATCCAGCCACTCCTCTGTGTTCTAGAGCAAATCCTTTAGAAAGATTCCCAGTCTTGATATAAAGTGATAAAAAATCCACAACATTCCTTGGGTAAATTGTTCCAATGGTGGATTACCTGCAATGTTAAAAACTTACACCTTATTTTCAGTTTGAGTTTATCTAGCTTCATCTTCCACCCATCAGATTTTGTTATGCTATGTTTGCTAGATTAAAGAGCTGTTTATTATCAGAAAATCTTCTTCCCATGGAGGTACCTATAGATCATGATCAAGCTGGCTCTTAACCTCCTTTTTGATAAACTAAATAAATTGAGCTGCTTAAATCTCTCACTGTAATGCAGGTTTTTCCAGAACGCAGATCATTCTTGTAGCTCTTTTCTGAAACCTTGCCAATTTTTCAGTGTCCTTTTTGAACCAGAATTGTTTTGAGTCAATCTCATTTGAGATTTCTAGGACAAGACATTTTTAAAATAAGACGTGGGGAAAACACTAGAAGAATTTTCAAAATATGATTAACACTTGTTTTCTGAGCCCCTTTTTTCTGAACTACATAGAGTATGGACAAAAATATTGCAATCTGCAGGTCCTGCTGAAATGTGCTCAGCGCAGAACTCAAGAGGGGTGGGAGGACAAAGGTGGCCGTAGCTTCCCTGATCCCTGGGTTGCCAGGGGCCAATTTGGCCATCAATGCAAATTTGAGCAAGCTCGGGGCTGCTCTAACTTCTATCAACTAGTAACAGCCCCAGGGACAGTTATGCCAGCTAGGACTCACCAGAGTGCTGTCATATTCCAGCCACACCCCTTCACCTAGCCATACCCACAGCAAACAGAGTGGGGAGTGGTAGTAGACAGCATAAAGCCAGCTACACCAATACTTTTCCACCTAGAGACTCCCACAAGTAAGGACAATCCTGAGGTGTTTGGATAGAGTAAGTTTATGGGGCCTGTGGACTGTCAGACAAACAGGGGCCAAACTGTAGACCAGAATCTGGCTCCATTTCTACAGGTCACAAATACAAGATGCAAAATCTGAGATGAAAAGGACCTATGCTGAGAATTTTAGAAGGGGCGATGCAAAAACAGATGGATGAAGCTGAGACTTGCTTCCCACTGTCTATGAAGAGAATACTGCATCTTCATAATTTAGCTGAAGAAAAAAGAGTAAAAGGTGATAGAAGTATTATAATAAATTATAAAAGCTGAACTAGATGCTCCTCTTTAGCTTTTCCTAGAATACAAGAAAAATCATATTCAATTAAATTAATAGGCAGAACGTGGGAAAAAAGTCCAAGGAAATAATTATACATTGTGTAAAATAAGTAAACTATGGAACTCAGTGCATCAGGATATTACTGAAGTAAATAGTTTAATACAAGGATTTTCAACCTAGGGGTTGCAATCATACTGCCCTTCCAATATTGTCAAATGGGACGTGGCTCTAGCTAGATCAGGCTCCAGGTATTTCCCTATATAGAAATGTCTGAGAATGCAGCTGTCAGAAATCAGAAAGTCCATCCTCCAGGAAATCTGTTTATTTCTACATACGTTTTTGCATCAGATTGGGATGAAAACTCAAAACATCAAAAAATGTTGCTGAATGCAAAGTTCTGGAAATATTGTGATTCAGAAATGTCTAAATGTTTTGACTTTCCCAAATTGAACTGTTTTGTTTTGAATCAGTTCAACCTTAATCTCTGTCTCTATTACAGGATAACCCAGCCAGGAAAGGACTAAGAAAGTATCCTCATTTCACGACCTGAGAGAGGCAAAGGAAAGCCTTTGGGGCTTTGTGTTGGTCAGGAGAATCACTGCCTCTTTGTGTGTTTTAACTATAAATTGAGCTCTAAGGCAAGGCCATGAAATGGCCTTGGAAATGGTTCTTTCCTGGGCTGGTGAGACATTCAAATAGCTGACAGTCTCCCTGAGCTGCCATGGTGCCTCATGGGAGTTGTAGTTAGAATTAGGGCTGTGCAGGAAACAGAATTTCTGTTAACTCCATGATTTTGAAATTTGCTTTCATTCCAAATTGGAACAAAAACAAAAAAATTTGAAACTTACTGTGAAACAAAGTTTTTTGGAGAAAAATTTTCCATTTTGATAAAATAAAAATGTTTCATTCCAATTTTAAGAGGTATTTTATTTTATTTATAATATAAAATAGAATTCAAAATGAAAAAGTTGCTTTGAAACAAAAAAATAAAAATATTCCCATCTAATAAAGGTCAAAATGCAACGTTTCAACATTATTGAAATACTTTCTTTCAATTTTTTTAAAATGAAATTTCATCAGAAACATGCAAATTTTTACAAAAGTTTTGATTTGGATGAAACGCTGTTTTGATGTAAAAATATTCCTTTGGAAAATGTTCAACCAGCTCTAGTTCAGGTGCCTCAGGCCCTTATTCTCTTCTGTAGGTGGGGCTTACTGTCTGGACTAGATCTTTCATGATGCACCATGATCATGGAACTCCCATGGTGTACAGCAGCAGGTCGATCAGAGGGAAGACTGCAGTGAATCATGAGAGATGTAGTTCAGACAGGAAGCCCATCCCAGAGAGGAGAAAATTGGCACATGTAGCCTGCAAACTACAACTCTTATGACGCACTATAGCGCCACAGGCAGACTCAGAATGACATTAAACTGACACAAATATTTCAGTATTTCCCAATGAAAAAATAAAAATGTCTATCAAAAACAAAAAAAAACATTTTGATAGAAAATTCTTAACTGTGATGCTCCCCAGACTTGTGAGACACCTAGGGTTACCATACGTCCGTTTTTTCCCGGACATGTCCGGCTTTTTGGTAATCAAACCCCCATCCGGGGGGAATTGCCAAAAAGCCGAACATGTCCAGGAAAAATACCGGCCGGGCACTTCCCCTCCCGGACTCCAGCTGCCCTGCTCCTCCCCTGACTCTTCGGTTCTGTTTAAGAGCTAAGCTGCCCAAGCACTCCGGCTTCAGGCAGCCCCCTTGCCTCCGGGCCCTGAGCCGCCGACCGGGCACTTCTCCTCCCGGGCTCCAGCTGCTCTGCTCCTCCCCTGACTCTTTGGCTCTGTTTAAGAGCAGAGCTGCCAGAGCGCTACTGGCTTTGGGCAGCCCCCAGGCCTCCGGACCCCAGCTGCCAGCCGGGCACTTCTCCTCCCCGGCTCCAGCTGCTCTGCTCCGGCAGCGCAGGGTCCAGAGGCAAGGGGGCTGCCCGAAGCCGGAGCGCTCGGCTCTTAAACAGAGCCGAAGAGTCAGGGGAGGAGCAGAGCAGCCGGAGCCCGGGAGGGGAAGTGCCCGGCCGGGGGCGCAGTGTCCGGAAGCATGGCTGCCCAAAGCCCGAGCGCTACCGGCTTCACGGTTTGCCGGGCAGCCTCCAGACCCTCCCGGGCTCCAGCTGCGCTGGGGAAGAGTCGGCCAGGAGCGCAGGGTCTGGAGGCTGCCTGGCAAACCGTGAAGCCAGTAGCGATCGGGCAGCCCTTTTCGCGTGGCTGGGAGGAAGGAGGGGGAGTTAGGGCGGGGACTTTGGGGAAGGGGTGGGGAATGGGCGGAGTTGGGGCGGGAAGGGGCAGAGTTGGGGCGAGGCCAGGAGTGGGAAAGGGGAGGGGCCAGGGCCCGTGGAGTGTCCTCTTTTTTTATTTTTTAAATATGGTAACCCTAGAGACACCTCACTGCCATCTGCCCTTAGCATGAGAAGGCCTTGTCTGCGCCTCCAGTGGTCAGCTCCCTGACTCCACCAACCACAGTCAATACAAGCACTTCCCTCTCAACCTATGTAGGCTCCACCACCATGTTAGTGATAGATACACTCCAACCTCCCAGTCCTCCAACCAGCTCCCTCAAGTGTCCAGCCCACTGAACATTCACAGAATTCATAAATCTGCTACTCTCAAAGAATAGTACACACCAGCGTATCAGTTTCAAGATCACCATTACACTTAACACACTGAGCACTTAGATTTGTTTACAGAGAAAGCAAGTTTAAGTTTATTTAACAAAGAATAGAGATTTGATAAGAAGCAAGTAGAATTAATGAAAATAAATGGTTACATATAAAATAAAATCATAACAAGCATTCTAGAGCCTAAATGTAACTAACAAGATGCCCCCTTTTTTACCTCTAACTGCTTCTTTTACTTTGTTGTTTAGCCACATTGGCACTTTTTTGGTCCTCTCACTATGTTTTTTAATTTGGGATATACATTTAAATTGAGCCTCTCTGATGGAGTTGTTAAAAAGTTTCCATGCAGCTTGCAGGGATTCCACTTTTGGCACTGTATCTTTTAAATTCTGTTTAACTAACTTCCTCATTTTTGTGTAGTTCCCTTTTCTGAAATTAATGACCGTGGTGGGCTGCTTTTGTGTTTCTTTCCCCCCACATACACACAGAGGGATGTTAAATGTTATTATATTATGGTCAATATTACCAAGCAGTTCAGCTATATTACCTCTTGACCAGATCCTGTGCTCCACTTAGGACTAAATCAAGAATTGCCTCTCCTCTTGTGGGTTCCAGGACTAGCTGCTCCAAGAAACAGTCATTTAAGATGCCAAGAAATTTTATCTCTGCATACCATCCTGAGGTGATATGTACCCAGTCAATATAGGGATAGTTGAAATCCCCCATTATTATTTTATTTTTGTAGCTTCTCTAATTTCCCTGAGCATTTCACAGTCACTAACACCATCCTGGTCAGGAGGTCAGAAGTATATCCCTACTGCTCTATTCTTTATTATTCATGCATGGATTTACTATCCATAGAGATCCTGTGGTACAGTTTGTTTCATTTAAGACTTTTACTTCATTTCACTCTACACTTTTTTTCACATATAGTGCCCTTCCCCCCCCCCCCCATCAGCACGACCTGTTCTGTCCTTTCTATATATTTTGTACCCTAGTATTACTGTGGCCCATTGATTATCCTCATTCTGCCAAGTTTCTGTGATACCTATTATATCAATATCCTCATTTAATATGAAGCATTCATGTTCACCCATCTTAGTATTTAGAATTCTAGCATTTGTATATAAGCACTTAAAAAAAAGTCACTTTTTAGCTGTCTGCCATTATGTGATGCAACTGAATGAGACTCTTTTTCATTTGACTGTTTCTCATCAGATCCTACCCGTATTTTATCTTCCATCCTCTCCTCCTTACTTGGATATAGAGAATCTCCATTAATAGGTCCTCCCATAAGGGATGTCTCTGTCTGAACCACATGATCCTCCACACCTGTCGGCTTCCCCCAGCCCTTAGATTAAAAACTAAGGGCTGGGGGAAAGCCAACGGATACGAAGGATGACAGGGTGTCTCTCTGCACCCCTAGATATATTAGACTGGTCCTTTGTTCTTCACCTGTAAGCAACACCCCCCGCACACACTGTTCATCTCTTCCTGTTAATTTCTTCTCCTGAAGTCCCTGCAGTCTCTTTATTAGCATTTGACTCAGTATGCAAATAGAATTCCACTGTAAGACACACAATACATAGTAGTCAACCAGGGACATAAGTGTCTCCTCTCCCCTGTCTAACAGAACCTGTCTTTAGGCATCTCACCTCTGGGTGGCCTCCCTTTAACTTCAGGCTTTAAGAACACATTTTCATATATATATATAAAACTGCTTACATATTATCCACACATACATTTCATAAAGATCAACGTGACACAGGTTTTCACTAGAGAACTTACATGACACTGTTTGGTGAACAAGAACATAAATAGCATACCAGGTATCTCAGACAGGGGATCCCTTTATGCACTCCTGTTCCCTCTGCCAGCTGGCATCAGCCACCTCTTTATTCAAAACTACTGGTCTAGTCAAAATCCAAAATAAGATTAGAACTTTACTGCATATGTGGGAAGTGTCAATCTAAAGAAGAGATTGGCTTGTCATTTACAAGATGTTTTATGCAACTGGGAATTCTAAAGTAAAGTGGGATCTTTGTGTTACACCTCTTTAACCAGAATGCTTCTACAGTTCATTGATATTTCACATCATTGCTGATGTCTGGGATCTGGGAACAAAGTAGGAGAGTGGGACATAAGTTTGTGTACACCTAATTCTTTTCCACGCACAAATGAACACTCTCCATAGCATTTCTAAAAAATACTTCTAATCCATACACCCTACAATTTACATACAAAATCAGTGGTTTCTAATTATAGGAATACTTCCTAGTCTATATAATCATAAATAATTTAAACTAAATTACAGTACATGTCAATTAAATGAACAAAGAACATTTTGTAATGCATTATACTTTTTTTTGCTCATTTGGTTGTATGGTAATTTTCAAATTTCAGTAATTCTCAATAACTCTCCCTGTCACTGCAAATTAGTGAGGTTAGTGGAGTTCTACTGTGTTGTCTGTATATTAAAAAAATATATATTAAAAAAAAAAATCAGGATAATTTTTCACATCACTCTGTCTATAAAGCCAGGAAAATTAGTGGCCATCAGTCCAACTGCACAAGACTCAGAAGGAGCCCAAAACTTCTAAAGTAAATAAAAGAGCTTTTCTATACAAACAGTATATTATATATGATCAAAAAAGGAGGAAGGTATTTTGTATTTTTCTATTTTTCCTCATTTTTTTCAAAATTTGTAAATTTTTCTTTTTTTGAAAAATGTTGGCCAGCTCCATCATATGACAAAAAAAACAGGGAGAAAAAAAAAAATCACAGATTTTGAAATGTTCCCATTTATTTTTCTAATTCAACCAGCTGTACTAAACACATGCTACCTTTAAGTGTAATATGTTGGCCCCTTTCAGGGCTAGACGCAAATATTGATCACACTGGAAAGCTGGGAATCTCTACTCGTCATTGGTATAAAGACCCTGCTTTTATTCCATTCCCTGCAGGACTGTGATATGTCAGACTTAATCATGACATTTTTAGATGAAACCTGTAATTCACCTATGGTCAGACATTTCTAGAGTCGGGAAAGGAGGAAAGACCACATTTACAGGGAGAAGGGGGAAATATTTCTCTGACAGATTGAATTTTTTAAATAAATGGACCACTGGAAGTTGCTATGATGTTTGGAATGCTAGAATAAGTTCAGGGGGAGATGGTAAGTCAGGCAATCAAAAGTCCATGATAAATAAATTTATCCCATTGCTCTGAAATTTATCACAGGGATTTCTGTGGTAGGGGTGTGTGTGTGTGTATGTATCTAGCTAGCTAGCTATATCTATCTATATATTATTGTGACAGTCTATACCATTATGTTCACCACTTTTACAAGACTATGATAAATTTTTTACAAAACATGCCTTGTGAAGGATTATTTGAAAAGTCAAACTGCTGAATATTATTGTCCTGGTAAAATGTGTGTGACAACATTGTATGTAAAGCTACAAGATTCTACTGTATAACATTGTTATAACATGCTCTAAGGTTAAGAAAAGTAGGCCCAAACCCATTTTTCAGAGACAAAGTCACACTCCAATCAGGTGCTAAAGGACTATCACATGCTTAAGCAACCATTCACCAGCAGAGGGAAGGTGTAAACAAGAAATTTACATTCCATCACAGGGATGGTTCAAACCTCACATCCACATGAGACTGTTTTGTCACCATGATTCAGCAAGGTTGTTGCTAGCACAAGAAGTTGAATTATAAAGAGGGGAGGAAAGGCTTGACTCCACTCCTCTTCCCATCTTTCTGCTCATGACATCAATGAATAACTGAAGGACACTGACCTAAGGGGGAGGGATCCCAAACTGAAAGGAGACCCAGCCTGTGAAACTTACTGCAGTGTACGGTGAGGAAAACCTTCACTTTGAATTCTGTTAGCTTGTTAAGTTAGGTATTAGCTTGTGTTTTACTCTTTTATTTTCTTTTGTAACCAATCCTAACTTTTATGCATCACCACTTAAAATCTATCTTTCTGTAATTAATACATTTATCTTATTGTTTTATCTTAACCAGTGTGTTTGGATTAAAGTGTGTAGGAAACTCCATTTGGGAGAACAAGTCTGGTGCATTGTCATCTTCCTTTAATAAAATGACAGACTTTCTATGAGCTTGTACTGTTCTGAAGAGTATTGAGCAGTACAAGATGCACATTTCTGGGGAGACAAGACTGGAAATAGGAATTTGCGGGTGTCGCCCTGTATGTAATTAATGAGTGACTGGTCAGAGTGCTCTTGTATTTATCTGGAAGTGAATTTGCATGCTGAAGGTTGTTGGAACAGATCAGGAGTGGCTATTCTGACAGAAAAGCAGTGCAAAAGGCAACCCAGGCTAGAGAGTTAAGGGAACACCACTGTTTGACTGTCCAGATTGTACCCTGGATAATGTCACACACACACAAAGATATAAACTAAAGGTATGTGTACACTGCAACCAGGAGATGCAATTGCAGCAAGTGTAGGCAGACCTGAACTAGCTTTGATCTAGCTACAGTAGAACCTCAGAGTTACGAACACCTCAGGAATGGAGGTTGTTCAGAACTCTGAACAAAATATTAAGGTGGCTCTTTCAAAAGTTTACAACTGAACATTGGATTAATACAGCTTTGAAACTTTACTATGCAGAAGAAAAATGCTGCTTTTAACCATCTTAATTTAATGAAATAAGCACAGAAACAGTTTCCTTACCTTGTCAATTTTTTTTTAAACTTTCCCTTTTTTAAAGTAGTTTATGTTTAACACATTACTGTACTGTACTTGCTTTTTTTTTTTTTTTTTTTTTTTTTTGTCTCTGCTGCTGCCTGATTGTGTACTTCTGGTTCTAAATGAAGGGTTGACTGGTCAGTTCATAACTCTGGTGTTTGTAACTCTGAGGTTCTACCGTATATCAAAGCTAGCTTGAGTAACACTAGCAGTGAAGCTGCAGCAGGCCAAGTGGCAGCCCTCTGAGCATGTACGCAGGGTCTTGAGTGGGCAGAGCTAGACCATGCAACTGCCTGGATTGCCGCAATTTCACTGCTAGTGTTACTCAAGCTAGCTTAAATCTAACTAGATCAAAGGTAGCTCAGGTATGTCTACACTTGCTGAAATCACACCTCTTGATTGCTGTGTACACGTATCCTTTGAGTAGTGCCATTGGCTTCCGTGGAATAACTCTCAGTGCACAAAATTAACCACATGAATAAACCTTTGCATAACTCTGGCCTAAGTTTGGACAGAGGTGAAAGAGAGAGAGTTCCTTAACACCCCCTGCACACATACACACACTACATCTACACTTGGAGCTAGGGGTGTAGTGCCCAACTCAAGTAGACATACTTCTGCTAACTTTCATTGAGCTAGTGCATTAAAAATAGTAGTGTAGCTGCAGTAGTACTGTCAGTGATGAGCGGTGTCACAGGCTAGCTGCCTTGAGTACAAACCAGACCACATCCCCAGCTCCAAGTGTACATGTAGCCACACACACCTACAACTATCTGTTATACATCCAGAAAATTTTAGTACAGGGGTTCTCAAACTGGGAGTTGTGACCCCTCAGGGGGTCGCAAGGTTATTATGTGAGGAGTCGCAAGCTGTCAACCTCCACCCCAAACCCTGCTTCGCCTCCACCATTTATTATCATAGGTGCTGGTACTAGGAGTGCAGTGGGTGCTGCCACACCCCCTGGGTTGAAGTGGTTTCCATTATATACAGGATTTACAGTTTGGTTCAATGGCTCTCAGCATCCCCACTATAAAAATTGTTCCAGCACCCCAGTTTATAATAGTGTTAAATAAAGAAAGTGTTTTTAATGTATAAGGGGAGGTCACACTCAGAGGCTTGCTGTGTGAAAGGGGTCACCAGTACAAAAGTTTGAGAACCCACTGCTTTAGTGAAAAACTCAGAACAAACTCAAACTAAACATTCAGGTCCAGTGGCATAAAGGGAGCAACCCCTCTCCTCCCACCCCACCCCCCGTCAGCTGGATATTCTTGGGTAGGGTTACCATATTTAAAAAATAAAAAAAGAGGACACTCCATGGGCTCTGGCCCCGCCCCAACTCCGCCCCTTCCCCACCCTGACTCTGCCCATTCCCCGCCCATTCCCCAAAGACCCCGCCCTAACTCCCCCTCCTCCCTCCCAGCCATGCAAAAAGGGCTGCCCGAGCGCTACTGGCTTCATGGTTTGCTGGGCAGCCTCCAGACCCTGCGCCCCCGGCCAGCGCTTCCCCAGTGCAGCTGGAGCCCGGGAGGGGAAGCGACCAGCCGGGGGCGCAGGGTCTGGAGGCTGCCCGGCAAACCGTGAAGCCGGTAGTGCTCGGGCTTTGGGCAGCCCCCATGCCTCCGGACCCTGCGCCGCCGGAGCAGAACAGCTGGAGCCCGGGAGGGGAAGTGCCCGGCCGGCGGCTCGGGCTCCGGAGGCAAGGGGGCTGCCTGAAGCCGGAGCACTCGGGCAGCTCGGCTCTTAAACAGAGCCGAAGTGTCAGGGGAGGAGCAGAGCAGCTGGAGCCCGGGAGGGGAAGTGCCCGGCCGGTATTTTTCTGGACATGTTCGGCTTTTTGGCAATTCCCCCCGGACGGGGGTTTGATTACCAAAAAGCCGGACATGTCCGGAAAAAACTGGACATATTGTAACCCTATTCTTGGGGCTTGGGGAAGTCACCAGTAGGCATAGATTCACCTGCTACCCGATACCTGATGCAGTTCATTCTCCCTGTTGCAATCCACAGCTGGGGGATGGTCTCTCTGAACTTGTTACCAGCTGGCAGATTTTAGAGCAGCCCCCAATCTCCTGTAAACTCTGCCAGGGTGTGGCCTATATAAAATTGGCCAGAGAATCAGGGAACTGTAATGGCTCCCTAGTGGGTTTCCCCTCTCTATTGCATAAGTGAAACCAGAATGAGCCCACAATGAAGAGTGTATAATTTACCAACAGCAAAGGAACACTCTATAAACAATGGAAAAACAATCCCTGCCAAGTAATCACTTTACTTACGCAAACATCTCTTATGAAGATTAGCAAAAACATCTGACAACACACGAGTTAGACAAAAAATATGGGCCAAAAGGATCATGCTGCAAAATAAAGATTAGGCAAGCACGATGCAATGAGGCTCCCTGAATCAAATCTTTCTCTGCCTCTGAATGCCTCTAAAGGCACTGAAAATTATAGCCATTGGCTTAGAAGGAAACTGTAGTAGTAGTAGTTTTTTTCTTCTCCCATGCCATTGTATGCTCAGCTGCACCCGGGTAGGCTGCTAATAGAAGCAGGAGACTCTCACACAAACAAAAACATCATTGTGACCTCTGGGAATGCAGCAATCCAAACAAACAAGCCAGTCAGATGACACAAGCCACTGGGAGGCAATCAGAGCATCTCAGAGGCCATCCCCCAGCACCAGAAGGGAAGCTGATTCATTAGGATGGCAAATGCAGCTTTTTCCTGGAAAAGCAAAGGAAAAACCATGCTGGGCAGGCAGAGTCAGAAGGTTATAATATTTCTTTTTAATTTGAGGGAAGACAGTTTCTGGATTAGTATTTCTTATGATTCCAACTGAAGAGAGACACAATTTCTGTCCTATCAGCATAATGGAGAGCAACGGGAATGGAAGCATTTCTTTAGTTAGGACAAGATTCTGATCGCTGTATTCACTCTGAGTTGTACCTCACTTTGCAAGTAGTCCCATTGCAATTAATGGGACAATTTGAAGTACAAAGTAAGGGTGCCAGAATGGCATTTTCTCTGTTTGCTATCAAGCTATGAAGCACTATTACAATCGTAACTTATTTTGCGTAAAACAAAGGGAAAAGGTGTCCTTTCAGAATTATGGTCTGACTCCTGCTGTCCTTACTCAGGCAAAGCTTACCCTTACTTCAGCGAGAGCTTTGCCTGAGTAAGAACTACAGGATTTGGTCCTAGATTAATATTTATTTCCACCAGGGAGGGAAGTGGGGAATAATTCTGAATGCGTGTTAGTAGCCATCTTGACACTGAACCAGAGGTTCTTAGTTCAAGTGCCCCAAAGCAGGATTTATACTTGTACCCAGTGCTGACTCTGCAGTGCTATAATACAGTTAGGAAGGCATTGAATTATTAGAGATGCCATCCTTCTGGGAAGACATTATTCCCAAATCCCTTCATGTTTCATTTCTAATGGAAGATAAAGATCCCATGGCATTTTCTGAAAAAGATTCTATGATAAACCCAGTCTGTGTATAATGAACAGCATGTCCCGCTTAACAAACTAGGGTCAGGGCACTCTGAGAAAGAATGTCTGAGCAGAGGGGCAGCTTGGGACTCTTCACACACACATCCTTATCTATTTGTATTTTGTGTGTGTTGTGGAACTAAGATATGGGTCATTCATGACTCTGATAACCTTGTATATTGTAGCCTTTTTTACTCCTTTCAACTGTTTTTTGTCATTTTAGATCTTAGAGGCCAGGGTTTGTACCTCCATATATGTTTGTACAGTAACTAGCATCTTTAGGGTACTTCTGCAATAGAAGTAATAATATCGTCCCATGCTGTGAGATCATTATTGCTGAGTGCATGGTGGCTCCTAGATTTTCACTGTGCAACCAGCATCTAATTAATTGTGTTCTATAGCAACTTTGGAATATCTGAAGTATGAAAGATATAAAACCCAGTCTGTGTGATCATTGTATAGTTTAAATGCTACCTGACTTTGACATTTGTCTGACGATCATCTTAAAACAACAGGTAGGCAAAGTCATCTCAAAGTGCTCGTAACATTAAGATGAACAAAACCAAAACACAAGACAGGGCTCACTAAAAAAAATATTATGCCTATCATTGCTTGAAATTGAAATGACCAAGCTTTCAGGTGGCGTAGACAGATTTAGGAGTGTTATTTTAAACCAAGTAATGAGATGTGGTACGCTGATTTCCACAACCATGGCAGTGTGTGTCTCTTGTCTATATTTGGTAATTCCCCCTCTTCCTCCTTCCCATTCCACCCAGCACCTGAATAACATGATGAAGAACAGGATTACATGTTTTGCACCCTCCTCACCCCATTACCCCAGGACCTCACTGAGCTCTGGAACTTACGTGGGGATCAGAGGTAGATTCTGTCCCTTAGAAAGCAGTCAGACCTTGGAGGGGAGCCTAACCTCTGTTCCAAAATGTACACTGAGGACATGTCTATACAGCAACTGGACACCCACAGCTGGCCTGTGCCAACCAACTTGTGTTTATGAGGCTCAGACTGCAGGGCTGTTTCATAGACTCATAGACTCATAGACTTTAAGGTCAGAAGGGACCATTATGATCATCTGGTCTGACCCCCTGCATGCTGCAGGCCGCAATACCCTTCCCTGGACTCTGCCGTTGAAGTCCCCAATCCTGTGTTTTAGTGACTTCAATCGGCTGAGACCCTCCTGCTAGTGATCCCTGCCCCATGCTGCGGAGGAAGGCGAAAAACCTCCAGAGGCTCAGCCAATCTACCCTGGAGGAAAATTCCTTCCCGACCCCAAATATGGCGATCAGTAATACCCCGAGCATATAGGCAAGAGTCTCTAGCCTAACCCTTGTTGGCCATTATGCTATTCACGTACCATTGCTAGGTTTTCCTTGGCTACTATGTTTTACCATTAAACCATTCCCTCCATAAACTTATCCAACTTAATCTTAAAACCAGACAGGTCCGTCGCCCCCACCGTTTCCCTCGGAAGGCCGTTCCAATATTTCACCCCTCTGACGGTCAGAAACCTTCGTCTAATTTCAAGCCTGAACTTCCCCCCGGCCAGTTTGTATCCATTCGTTCTCGTGTCCACATTAGTACTAAGCTGGAATAATTCTTCTCCCTCCCTTATATTAACCCCTCTGATATATTTGAAGATAGCAATCATATCCCCCCTCAGCCTTCGCTTTGTCAGACTAAACAACCCAAGCTCCTCTAATCTCTTTTCATACGACAGGTTTTCCATTCCTCTGATCATCTTAGTCGCCCTTCTCTGCACCCGTTCCAGTTTGAGTTCATCTTTTTTAAACATTGGAGACCAGAACTGCACACAGTACTCCAAATGAGGTCTCACCAGCGCCTTATACAATGGAAGCAGGACCTCCCTATCCCTACTAGATATACCTCGCCTAATACATCCCAAGACCGCATTGGCTTTTTTCACCGCCACGTCACATTGTCGACTCATAGTCATCCTGCGGTCCACAAGGACCCCTAGGTCCTCTCCTCTTCCGTTACTTCTAACCAATGCGTCCCCATCTTGTAACTAAAATTTTTATTAGTCATCCCCAAGTGCATCACCTTACACTTTTCACTATTAAATTTCATCCTATTTCTGACACTCCAATTCACAAGCTCATTCAAGTCTCCCTGCAGAATATCCCTATCCTCCTCCGAGTTTGCAACTCCTCCCACCATGGCTCTGTGTACTTCCAGGCTTGGGTCCTTTCTATCACTCAAGGGTAAGACGCTGCTGAACACTTCAGTGCACTGAACAGGTCTTATGACATCAAGGTTATATGTCCTCGGTACTGGCTATAATAAAGGGTTGGCACCAAGAGGAACTTTACCTTTTCCATACTGAAAAGGCTCTTGAAACTTGAGAATGACTGAAACACTCTAATGAATCGGACACTACAGAAGCAGCTTCTCTGCCAGCTCAGAGCTAATAAAAATATAAACAGCAGATTCCATTCAGATTGCCAACTATTACTTCATTAGCTAGGTAATTCTCATAGTAAAGATGCTGGGATCAAAGATGATGATGATGTCACATTGGGTACCACCTCCGCTTCATACAAGATCAAATGTTTACAGCGCTCATCTAAAAATCCAAATGTAGTTGCCTTCAGCTTGAAACCCTCTGCCCTAGCCATGCTACTGACCCCAATTATAATGATTTTTTGAGACCCCGCAATGGTACTCTATGTTCACAAGCAGCCACTGTCTAGTGGCAAATGTTTAGATACAATTCTGCTGGTTATCTGAATATCTCCTCCTTCATTCTTTATTATTAGTGCATATACTAATAATTGTGGGTGCCTTTATATAAAATCAGGATCTCATTTTCTAAGAGTTGGTCTACTTCTGCTAACAATACTTAGTCTTCATCTGAAGTCATTATTACTTTCTAGTAGTGAAAAACAACAATTATTTCCAAATCATATAAAATTGTAAAGAATGAAACAGCGACAATTCCACTATCAGCCATTGGTGCAATGCTCATGGCAGATAGGGGAACAGGACACTGGTTATGGTGGAGAAGACTCTCTTGGTCTTGATGGTCTAATATCCAACATTAGTTATTACATTTGGAAAGAAATAAAAACTTCATTGCGGGAAACTGTTCTATAGTTAATCTAAAGACTATGATGAATGAATGCTAGCAATTTATTCTGTGGAGCTAAAATACTAATTCCATCATTTCGTGGCTAACAAATCCACCCCCAGGGCCAGGTGGCTTTGGTTGCCCTGTATTTCCTGAGACATCCTCTACTTTCCACTCAGTAACTAGGCACTTGGTGGCGGACAATGCACTGCTGGGACTGCTGCTGGCACAAGTAACTACAATAGATCTCTCTCTCCCCACAAAGTTTATGTCACCATGAGAGCTATTGCTTCTAACAAATTGTTTGACCACTGCCACCTTGTATGCCATGTCAATTAATTGAGCCAGAGTAGCAATATTTCTATAGTAATAATGCGCAAATTGTTATGGCCGGGTATTTTACTAAAAGGCACATTTTACATACCATAGCTCACCCCTGTACTTTTTAACCCCATTTTGGGCTTACTCTGAATAAAGCTTTTTATATAAAACTTCAATTGCAGTAAGGCTCTTGCATTCTGGCTCCTCCCAAACCCTCTGAAATCCACTTTAAATATCTTACAATACATACTTTTCTATTTCAACCTAAACAGCTCTACAGAGAAGGAACACTCTATGTACTAACATTCAGAAAGCCACAATTGAGAAGATTTTCAAAAATACCTACGTGATAGCAGCCATCAGGGACTTGGGCATTTTTTTAAAATGTTATCCTTTGTGTCCACGTGATGCTAAATTGCTCAAACTAAACTAAAATATGGATCCTTCTGCTTATCTCAAAACACCTGTTGCCTAAGCTGTATCTGAAGTTCATTGTTGCTGTTAACTATGTAACCAGGACTGTTAGGCAACGCTTAACAAGCACTAACTAACAATATGAGGATATGGATATAAATTAGAAATGCACACCCTAAATGGCTCTGATAGTTTCACTAAATATACACAGCAACACAGAGTGATATTCCTGCTGTCAAATGTCAATATCTAGCTAGAAGCTTGATGGCACCCATGGAAACTCAGACACATGTAAGTATGGTATTGAGTGGATGGAAAATGAGGCTGCAGTTTAAGTTTGAGGCTGCTCAGCATGCCAAGAATTGTGAATAATTTGCAACATAAACTCCCTGTGAACAAGGCTGTCCAAGGAAGATAAATCAGAGACAACCACACAGGTATATGGATTGACCAAGTGCAGGTCACTCTAAGCATATGAAGAGCAGTGTGTATGTGTTACAGTGACCTGGTTTGATCCCAGGACAGCATTTTAAATGATTTATTATGAATAGGCTTGACACATATATAGATTTCCTCAGTTAAAGCCCTGAAATGAAACCTCTACGCGAAAAATGCTTTTGATGCACCGGTCAGCAAAAGGCCGCAAATATTGAAGTGGAGGTTACACTGTTAGTCACAGACCTGCTCCCATAGAAAACACCACAAGCTTATGGAGAATATATGCAAGGGAGGTGGCCTGTGGAGGAAGAGAAGGTTCAGGAGCAAAGCAAGTTCCATCCACAGTAACTCAGTGTTGCATTGTAATTCTCTATATAAGTGATAACCCCACTAAGGCACTGCACAAATGTTTTAAACTATAACAGAGTGTGTGTCAAATCAGTATATTTTCAGAGCTCACGTAGAAAGGACAGTTCTTCTGTGAGAGTACTCCGATCTAACAGACTCCAGCGAGACCAAGAGAAGGGAGATCAGATCTAGTGGTGACATAATTTGGTGGAGGTGATGCAGCTGGAAGTCAGACAGCACCTCCCACAAGTCAACCAAGAAAGTGCCCACATTAGCGATGAAGGCCTCCCTTGTCTGCACCATTTGCCACAGAGGGAAGGAAGTAAAAACAAGCAAAAAATGTATCCCTTTATAAAAGACACAAACTGAAGCCAGTGACAAAATTCCCTCCCACCCTTCTGTCCAAGTGCCTGCTCCAAAGCCCACTAAAGACAAAGGGAGTCTTTCCTTTTCCTTCAGTGAGTGCTGCATAAGGTTCCAATTGCTAAGGAACTTAGTCCAGAGAGACACCAACTTTCTACTTGTCCCTCCACACATACTTGCCCATATAGATGGTCATTAAGTTATGCACAGCTTTTTCCTTCTAGCTGGATAACTTTTCCTTTCCCCTCCATCAAACTTACAACAACAAATAAACAGCTTTACCATGTCACAAATTACATATTACCTTTTCTGGGGGAAGTTTCCCTTTGGATCATTTCTGTTGATTGATATTTCAGTGTTGTTGTTTTTTTTGGGGGGAGGGGTTTATAATAGACAATAAAAAGTAAAATTCCCATTGTACAGGAGCTATCATGCAACATTCAAAAGGTACATAAAAACAACTATCCCCTTAGAACAGCCTGCACCTACAAGCATACCTGTTCCCTCAATCCATTAGCTACCCCAAAAGCTATATTTTGCAACAGGCTCAGAACAATACCAAACTGAAGCTGTGATGGAACAATGGAAAGGTAGCAAGTTTCAGAGCTGAAGAACCTTTGGCTAAAATGCCCTTCCACCTGCTCCTCTGACTTAAAGTAAGCTGGATCTAGTTAGAACCCACTCCTCTGGCCACAGTTGTAAGGATATCGAACAGGGAAAAAGCATAATATATACAATTCCACACTGCTTATAAACAAGCCCAAGTGGATGTGGTCACAGCAGGCTTAATTCCTGGTGGAATTTAAGCTTCAGAACTTTCCTCAAATGTATTATTCATTCATCTCCTTGTGATATCAAAAACTGAGAAGTGTGACCTCAGGTAGAGAGCAAGTAACAGGAGCAGATAAACCTTTAATGAAATGAAAAGATTCCCTTTGCATGTAAATAGCCCTAATATATATAAGGAAGACAAATAAATGACAGAAACCAATACAATATATCAGCAGAATTATCTCTATACTCAATGGGAGAAGTTATTCTCTCACTTAGAAGTCAATGGTGTTACTTTGTATTTACACCAGTCTCACCGACAGCAGAGTTTGGCCTAGTTTTCCCAACCCCCCCCCCCCCCCCCCAGGCCTTTATGTTTTAAAACAAACTAGCAATAACAACTCTACAACTGATCCATCAGCACCTGTTGGAGTTACTTATTTTAGCAGCAGTAAAGGGTCAACTATTACTCTAGGGCTAGGTCTACACTACCCGCCTGAATCGGCGGGTAGAAATCGACCTCTCGGGGATCGATTTATCGCGTCCCGTTGGGACGCGACAATCGATCCCCAAATCAACGCTCTTACTCCACCAGCAGAGGTGGGAGTAAGCGCCGTCGACGGGAAGCCGCAGAGGTCGATTTTGCCACCGTTCCTACAGCGGGGTAAGTCAGCTGCGATACGTCGAATTCAGCTACTCTATTCGCGTAGCTGAATTTGCGTATCTTAAATAGACCCCCGCCCGTAGTGAAGACCTTCCCTCAGATAAGCAGGTTAACTCCCATTACAGTCAAACAGCATTAATGTGCTTATCAGTGCATAGAGTTTGGCCCTAAGTCTCTGAAACCGAAGTGAGGACATTGCTTGCACCATAGATCCATAGGACTGGAAGAGGACCTCAAGAGGTCATCTAGGCCAGTCCCCTGCACTCATGGCAGGACTAAGTATTATCTAGACCATATCTGACAGGTGTTTGTCTAACCTGCTCTTAAAAATCCCCAGTGATGGAGATTCCACAACCGCCCTAGGCAATTTATTCCAGTGTTTAACCACCCTGACAGTTAGGAAGTTTTTCCTAATGTCCAACCTAAACCTCCCTTGCTGCAATTTAAGCCCATTGCTTCTTGTCCTATCCTCAGAGGTTAAGAAGAACAATTTTTCTCCCTCCTCTTTGTAACAGCCTTTTATGTACTTGAAAACTGTTGTTATGTCCTCTCTCAGCCTTCTCTTTTCCAGGCTAAACAAACCCAGTTTTTTCAATTTTCCCTCATAGGTCATGTTTTCTAGACCTTTAATCATTTTTGTTGCTCTTCTCTGGACTTCCTCCAATTTGTCCACATCTTTCTTGAAATGTGGTGCCCAGAACTGGACACAATACTCCAGCTGAGATCTAATCAGTACGGAGTAGAGAGGAAGAATTACTCCTCGTGTCTTGCTTACAACACTCCTGCTAATACATCCCAAAATTATGTTTGCTTTTTTTGGAACAGTGTTACACTGTTGACTCATATTTAGCTTGTGGTCCACTATGACCCCCAGATCCCTTTCCGCAGTACCCCTTCCTAGGCAGTTATTTCACATTCTGTATGTGTGCAACTGATTGTTCCTTCCTAAGTGGAGTACTTTGCATTTCTCCTTATTGAATTTCATCCTATTTACTTCAGACCATTCCTTCAGTTTGTCCAGATCATTTTGAATTTTAATCCTATCTCCAAAGCACTTGCAACCCCTCCCAGCTGGATATCATCCACAAACTTTATAAGTGTATTCTCTGTGCCATTATCTAAATCATCGATGAAGATTTTGAACAGAACCGGACCAAGAACTGATCCCTGCAGGACCCCAGATAAGAGAGGCATCCATAGCAGGTGGCCTATCCTAGGTGCATGCTGCTGGCCTTCCTCTTGAGCACACTTTCTGCCCGCAGATCCTGACATTTTTTTCTTTACACTGTGTAAAGTTCCCCCTCCTGCCCCTTAGCTTTTCAATACTGCCACATATTGATCCGCCAGCCTTTTATGCCAAGTTATGATCAAGTGGCTAAACCGAGCTGTGCAGTTGCCTCAAATCGCGCTGAGCTGAGAGCACGGAACTGCTCTATTATCCTATTAGCCTTCAGAGTAATCCTCGGCGGCGGCCTGGAAGGCGGCGGCCAGGCAGGGGAGCTGGAGCAGCTTGCGGGGAGGGGGTTGGACAGATCATCCCCCTGGAGTCAGTCAGTGCTACTCACGGGGCCGGCACTTCTCGGGGGCTCTGGGGGCTTCTTTTAGGCTCGAGTCCCGCGTCTGCGTGGTGGCGGGGAGCAGGCTGGGGTCCGGATACAGGTGTCTGGGGAACACCTTCGAGTACAGCCCCAAGTCACCGAAGGGGGGGGCGGCTCTTTTCCCCCCAAGAAAAACCAGATTGCTGCTCTTTTGGTCCCTTGGGCGAGGCCAGAGCTCCTCGGCCACCACATCCCCTTGGAGAGAAGCAGCTGTGCCCGACATCAGCTGGCCGGTGGGGGGGAGGGCGAGGAGACCCCCAGCAATGCCCAGAGCGATGCTCTCCGCGGCCCCTCGGCACCGCTCACTTCCCTCCCCGCGAGTTGCTACCTGGAGAGGACCCGCGCAGGGCATTGCCCCCGGCCCCAAGGAGGGAGCCCAGCCCGCTTCCCGCGGATGGAGACCTGCCCCTGGCCAGGCGTCCGCACCGCCCTGCAGCGCTACAGTTCCGCGGCGGGCCAGGTGAGAGCCCCGCCCCGCCCGCGCTGAGCCCGGCAGCTGCCAGCCCAGCGGTCCCGCTCCCCCGCGCTGTCCTTGCCCCCAGCGGAAGAAAGCGCCTCGGGCGCAACCCTCTGACACGCGCGCCTCAGCCCCAGCAAACCCACTTCGACTTACGTGGAGTTGCCGGCCAAGCTGCCTTCGGGTCGGAGGGACTGGCTGTGGGCTTGGCTGCCTGGGAGCGCGGGGCCGACCCGTCTCTTTCGGGCTGGATCTGGGGGCTCCTCTCCTGCCTCGCCGCCCCGTGCGCTCTCGCTTCCCCCCTCCGGCCGGGATTGTCTCGCCAAGATTTGGCTGCTCAAGGCGGGGAACTCGCCGCTCCTCGCTTGGACTCAATTGCTCGCAGACTGCGAGCGAGAGAGGAGGGAGGCAGAGCGCGAGAGAGCACTTTGCACTCATGTGATCTGCTTGGGAAGCTGATTAAAAGCAGGTCACTCCAGGGGCAGTCTCGCCCACCGGGACTAGAGGAAGGCAGGGGAATGGGAGAGGGGCTAGGACTCGAAGAAGTGCAGGATTTGAGTTCCTCGGTTACTGCTAAGAAAAGGGAGCTGCAGGGTAGCATCCCTCCTCTGCAATTTCATATCTTGTATGCACTGGGGCTCTGGTGAGCAAATAATAAAGCTTTGTTGGGAAAGAGAAGCTCTACAAAACCCTCGTCTGATGGTGACAGTTCCCCAAGTTCTGTTACATGGAGAGGCAGTGTCAGCACCATAATGTACTAGGTCAGGAGGGCTAATGTCTGCGAGCCCCTGTGCCAGGTAACTTATTAAAAAAAATCAGATTGAATCTACGTTCTTGTTTGCAATGTGCACACATAAGGAGCTGGGACGGCTAGCGTGGATTCGCTGTCAGCCACAGCGCATGGGAGATTCGCATTTACCTCCCAGGTAGCCAGTAACAAATCTCAAACATTTCAGACAAAAAGAATTATTTCACTTTTTGGCACTACGGGCCTGATCCAAAGCCCATGGAAGTCAAGAAGAGTTAACTGGGCTTTGAATCCAACTTTATTTGAATCTCTTGACTGGAAACATTGAAAGAAAAAGAAGTCTGGTACTTTTAATTTCCAGTTAGGCTGAAAATATCACAAAACTTTTTTTCCCATGGAATTTCATAACCTCTAGTTCTGTTGACTGCTGGAATTACATAAAAGCTTTCACTTGGGGCAGGCTTTCCCTACTTTTAGCCTCATTGCATTTATTAAATGAGAATGCTCCCCAATTGCCAATTGAATTAAAAATGTAGCTAACATTCTAAAGTCAGGCATATTCTTTCTTGTTTCTAAACCCGAGAGTGAGACTATTTCTTGGCTATAAAGGCACACAGCGTTTTGGGGTTTGGTCTTCTTTCTGGGGTCATAAATTTTGGCTCCTATTCCAAGTTAATGCAGACATCCAGTTCAGGTTTTCCTGTTTCCAGATAAATTAGCTAAGAAAGTCCTCTGTCTGGCAAAAGTGTATATTGCATCATCTAACACCTTCCACCTGTAACAATAAAATGCACTGTACAGTAAATCCCAGACTGGATAATTGCACCCACCTGGATTCTTTCTGGCTGAAGTAAACTAATCCCTTCCATTTCTTCCTTTGCTTTCATCACACAGCCACAGCGGGATTTAATGATAGCAATGTCACTGAAGACAAACAACTTTGATCAACAACACAAAATAGTAGACTGGTTCAGATAGAACAGTTCTCTCTAGCAGCTGGGCTAGCAATATAAGCCAGGCTTCTCTGGAGTCAAATGGCCAGGACTGCAGTGAGAAATCTACTTCCTTCTTATGGGATGAAAATTATGCAAGCCACACAACAATAAAGAGGGATACTTAGTAGCTGACTTATGCAGTCCCTGGAGTGCTCCACCTGAGAGCTGGACCCTATTGTGCGAAGCACTGTACAAATATAGTAAGTGACATTCCCTGCCCCACATAGCCTAGAATGTTTGACATCTTTGGCCTCAAAGGTTTGTTCATCTGATTGCCACCAAAACTGTGCTCTGGATGAAGAGTGAGGTTGGAGCAGATTGGTGAGACAAGGGAAGAATATTGCAGATTGACTTGTACATTTTTCTATGGGCTAAAGAGAAAATTGAGACATAGAGCAGGTCAGAATTATGTTTCCCCGTGCAGAAAATTTCAATTTTTTGTTGAAAAAAGGAAAACTGAGGTTGTTTGTTTTTTTAAAGAGAGGGAGAGAAACTTTCTGCAGAAAGCAGTTACTTTCCATTAAATTTTTCATTTTGTTAAAAACCCAATTTTCCACTGTAAACCAGTTTCAGCTGACACTTTTCCCCAGTTACAGCAATCCCTGGTACCTCCCCCAACACATCTCAGATCTGAATTTGCTGAAACTGAGCACACACATTGAACCAAATTCTAATCTTGTGTGATGTGACTTGCATTAGGATTTGGAGAGGCTATAGACTCAATTGTATACATGATTATGCATCTGTTCAACTGTAAATGAATTAGAGTTTGAAGGAACTCTAATGAAAGCACCTCAATTCTGAAAAGTTAAGTAATAGGTGTGTTTTAATATTATTTGTATCACAGTAGCACCTAGAGGTGCCAACTGAGCACAGGATTTCATTGTGCTATGCACTGTATAAACATAGTAAGACACATTCCTGCTCCAAAGGGTCTACGTTTGACACCTTTGACATTAATAGGACTATGACAAGTGACTTTCTAGACGGTCTCATAACTAGTGAGGTGGGCCTCCCAAAGTACTTAAAGCAAGATGAGACAAAATCAACTGGACAGCATGGAGAAGAATGGTGATAAGGAACCAGTTAACTGGTGCAAAAATATTCTTGTTAGATGCAGCCAGAGGATTCTGCCAAGTTCTGTTTCACCACCTTGTCTCTTATTATTTCACTTGACCCAACCAATGGTTTATTTCCTACATCTAGATGGTCTTCTTGGGTGATGGAAAGGGGGACATAAAGACAAAGAGTTAAGTCTGGGTAACATGTGAAGGATAAAAATATCTATACTGAAAGGCAGCCCTTGGTTATTAATAATCTGGTCTAGACACACAAGGAATCTACATTTAACTAAAAAGGGGATCTTGCTTACAGGCTGCTAGAGAAACCTGCTATCTCTGGCTAGGTTTTAAATCTTTTCCTTTATGGTTTGTTTGTAGCTATCAGTTTTGGATTGGTTAAAAAAAAAAGAAGATAAAGAATGGGTTAGGAGCTACAGGAGTCAAACCTTTACTTTTGAGTAGCCTCTTCACTGCCTAAGACAGTGTCTCCAAGAAGAAAAGAAGAGTGGTGAAGACTGCTCCTTTTAGAAAGAAAAAGAGCAAAGATTAAGGGAACAAGGTATACAGATTTTTTTGACTGTTGATGCACAATGGTAATGCACCAGTAAATGACTCCAAATATTTCCACCAGCTGATGTTCACAGTATTTTTGGAAGGGATGGGTTTTCCTAAAGATAATCAGGATTGGGAATCTTGAGTGTGCCTAAAAATAGAAGCCCTTTCATATGAGAATTCATCTTGCTGATTATTTTCCTTTGTAAGGTGTTAAGCGCACCCTCAGCTCCCTTTGCCTTATATTGGAGTTGTGGATGCTCAGTACCTCTAGGCAAGGATTTCCAAAGGTGCCAATAGGAGTTAGGCACCCAACTCTCAGACTTTCAGTGAGAATTGGGCACCTCACCTCCTTAGAAAATTCTAACCCTAAAACCTGAGTATGAAATTTGGAGGCAATACCTTGTGCAATTTGCCCCCAATAAGTGTTTCATTGCCTTTGCTCCCATCATTTAGCAGAAAGATGCAGTGCATTTCTAAAACCAAACAAAAACACATGCCAGTCAATAGGTCAGCTTGGTTTGAACTTTGTTTGTTTGTTTCAGACATACTGTAAATATCAATTTCTTTTTATCACCCGCTCAGCTCTCAGCTGCAGCTGCCACCAGGAAGAAATAATATAATTCTGGGAAAGCAGAAAAGAGAACACAAGAACAGTTAAAGATTTTTTCACCTTTTGCTCCATTGTTGTTCTCCAGGGTCTGGCTGCCAAAACCAGCAGTGAGTGCCCACAGAAGCCTGCTTCTCCACTAAGATCAGACTTCCATTAGTGATACTGAATTATTTAGTAGATGTATTGAACACTGGAATCAACTGCTTCTGAGTTGTGTTTCTTTTCAGACCAGCTTTATGTTAAGGCTGCACAGTGGCATGCACATTGTCACAGAAACTATCAGCCCTATAATTAGAATAGGGGGGAAATGATGTGGTTTAAAAAACGATAATCATTCACATCACAAACTGTAGTTTAAAAGTGATCCACTCATTAAAACTCAGTTTTGCAGGCATATTGGTGAAGAATGCAAACCAAGAAACTGCAAATTCAATATTATTATTATTTTAATAGTGTGCTAAGTACTTCACAACAAAAACCCACACATTTAATACCCCAAAGTATCAATCTTAGGCCTCAGTTCTGCAAATACTTATACTTATGTGTAACAACACATTTGACTAATTCAATTTTCTTCAATTGGGCTACTGATCACCTGCATAAAGTTGCTCTTGTGCATACATATTATTTAGTTTAATATTTTCTTATTTTGTGCTGGGGAGATGTGCTGGAATGACACTCCTGGAGAGAAAGGTCTAGTTATGCATTGTCTGAAAATTCTCAGCAAGTAAATGTTCCTGCTGAATAATACAGTTTCATAAAAATTGAAAAATGTCATGGGAAATTGTCAATTCTGGCAAAAAGTTTTGCTATTTTTCCAATATGAAATGTCAAAACAAATGTTTCAACTCACCATTTTGAAATTAAACAAAATTTTTCATTTCATTTTCACTTTAAAAATCGTATTTCATTTCAGCTTTGAAGTTTGTAAAAACTAAAACAAAATGCTATGTTATGGTCAAATGCTGATTCAAAACAAGAAGTTTCGTTTTGTTTCAACTTAAAATGTTTTGTTTTGTTTTTGTTTTATTTTTTGGTTTAAAGCAACGAAAATGACATCTTAAGCCAAATCAAAACAAACATTGTCATCCTGAACTGTTTTGAAACTTCTAGCAGGAAAATATTGAAAAAAAATTGTTTTTGAATAATTATATCATTCAAAATTTCTCACAGGAAAATTTCAGTTTTCTGATCTGCTCTGTTATCCACTTAACAGGTGAAATGCAAGCAGCAGTAACATCTGCTGTCCTGCTCTTGTATCTCAACTGTGACATGGAGGACTCTCAATGACCCAGACGGGGTCACTGGATAAATTGATTAATATATAAACACAGCATTTCAATAGACACATTAAGGCACCAACCCTGCAAACACTAATGAACATGCTTAACTTTACTACTGTGAGTAGTTCAGTAGGACTAGTAAATATACATTTACTGCCATATAAGTATTGTGAATACCACTGACAGCAAGTCAAGTAAGATATCACTCCATGCTAAATTAAGTATTGCCAATTCTCACAATGTTATCATAGAGCCTCATGATATGAGGGTTTTTTTCTTTAAGCCCCAGCTTCCAGAGTCAGGTGATTACACAAGATGCTCATCTTTCATTTTAAAGAAAGTAAGCTTCTAGCCCTCCTGATTGCAGGGGAAAGTTTGAAATGTGAACCCTAAGAGGCTCAAAAACCTGAAGGTAAGTAAAAAGATCCAAAATGTATTACTTTTTAAAATTTAAAGATTGTTAAGCCAATCTCATGATTTTTTTATCTCATGCTTTTTGAACACGTTGGGTTGGCAGTACTGTAAATTTAATTTTTCAAAATAAAGCAATAATCTTTTACTTCATTATGTCTCCCCATTTTTTATTCATCAGTTTCCTCTTCCCCTTCACTTGGATGCTCTCTTTGGTTCTTCCTTCTTCACATTCACTCAGCTGGGCTAATTTTCTTCTTTGTCAGGCTAGTGTAAATCAAGTGTAAATCCAGGGAAATCAATGCAGCTACACAAGTGTAAAACCAATGTAAGTGAGAGAAGAGTCAGGCCCAGCATCTTCACAACCAGTAGAAATATAGGTTCTGATCTTGCAAATTAGATCAGCACAGTTGAAGATTTGCATCTGGGAATAGGCAACAGGGGATGGATCACTTGATGATTACCTGGTCTGTTCATTCCCTTTGGGGCACCTGGCATTGGCCACTGTCAGAAGACAGGATACTGGGCTAGAAGGACCTTTGGTCTGACCTAGTATGGCCGTTCTTATGTTCTTATATTCCTTCATGGAGCCTCATTAATTTAAGCGGGGTAATATATGAGTGCAAAGATCTTCCCATGCAGATCAGATCCCAGTATCTGTCAAGTGAACATTTAGGCCTATGCTCAAGAAACCCTCTCTTGACATTGATGAACTTGGCAATTATCATTTTGTTTACCATTCTTTTTTAAAGTATGATTGGTGAGATTTTGGCAAGGAGATTATCTGATCAAGTTTCCTTGACCTGCTTTGTTTTGGGATTAGACCTGTGTGTGGTATGGGGTTTTACTGGTCTTGCTCATTGATATTTTCCATCTAATAATAAGGAGCAGGTTTTCATGCTGAGTCTTTTGCTCTATCAGCAATTTCTTTGTATGTTCTTTGGGGCAGTATTATATATCCAATGCCTAGCACAAAAGGGGCCCAAATCTTGGCTGAGGCCTATAGACTCGAATGTAATGTTGTTATTATTAATAATAATAAATTCCCTTATTCATAAGGTAGTATTGAAGGGTTTGCAAATTCTGAGAGGGAGACATGAAATTGTAGTTCAGTAGCAACATTCCCATTGCTGTAACTTACTTTTAAACATTGTTTAACACTACAAGAATTCAGCCATATTTCTATTTCAAGCTATAAATTATTGTTTTCATCCCTCCTGGCCATTCCCTTTCCATTTATTCTGGATAAACACTAAGATATTCCACTGCAGACCTTTCCAAACAAGCAGACTGAGCTTTTTGTTTTCCTCCCATGCCAGACTGCTTACAATGTTAATATAGGTCCTGTTAGTACAGCATAAATTATATATATATATATATAAATTGCATCATTGTCAAACAAGAGTCTACAGAAACAACAACAAAAGATTTGTATTGGGGAATACTGCTAGCTGCCTTGAGGCAGGATGATATTTAATAAAATGTTCACATTAATATAACCTAGCTAGTTACTTTTCGTTCATGGATGTAGAAAATCTGAGGCCTGCTGATGCCTTTAAAGAGGAGTTTGGGAGAATCAGTCACATTGCATTATTGGCTTTTAATATGCTCTGCATATCAATTAATTTTCTTTTATTGATAGTTATTGTTTCAGCTGCTTTGAATGGGGAAGGATGAGAATGTTGATAAATGGATTGAAAGGTTGTTTAATGTCAGCAGGTGCCGTTGGTGTCCTCTTCTGATATGCTGTTTTGGACTGTCTTAAAGTGATATTGCCAGAGAGTAAGAGCTATTCCTACAAAGAGTTGATCAAATAGGAAATTTGCAAACATATTCATGGATTCAGTCCCCAAATGTGATTTACTGTTATTCATAGGATCTTATTAATAGTTATTCTCCAACCATCAGAGAAGTGTTGGAAACGTATAGACATGTTTGTGCAGTGGCTTTTGTTTTGGCATGAAATTAATTGATGAAAACATCCCCCCACCACAGTCCAAAAAAACCCTACACACTCAGGGTAGGAACATGTCATTCTTCCTGGAGTCTGGTTTAACAACAGAAGGGTAATTCTAAATCATGAAACCCTCAGTCTAAGCCTTCTTCATAGGCTTGGCTCTTTCTAACAGTTAATTCCCGCAAACTTTCTGTCCCACCTGTGGCATATACATGTACACACATTGCGGCCAACTGAAAAAAAGGGGCTTAGCATGGGAGCTGAAATGCAACTTTAACTATTGTTACTATAACTATTGTTGCCATAATACATTGCACTTCAATAATAATATCCATCTCTTATATGGCACTTTTCATCAGTAGAGGTCAAAACACTTTATAAAGGATAGCCGCATCATTATCCCCATTTTACAGATGGGGAAAGCCAGGTCTCCAGAGTGCTACTGTCCACTGTGCTATCTCCTAGGCTACACTACCTAGAGCTACAAGGTTCATAAATTTTCCCATCCCCACTTTACAAATGGAGAAACTGAGGTAAAGAGGCTAAAGTCAGAATTATTTTTTTTAAATGACTATGTATTGTAGGTGTCATTTTTTGGGTGCCAAACCTGAGACACTTTGGACCTGATTTTCAGAAGTGCTAAGCATCTAGAACTCCTATTAATAAAAAGATCCCAAACCCACTCCTAGATTGCTGGTTGCAGGGGTTGGAATCAGTCTTCCACCTAATGTAGACATGGATGGGTGGAAAGCATGTTGCAGTTCTGCAGGTTATATCCTCCTCAGCCTCCTCCCAGTTTTCATTTAAAGCCCCAAGAAATTGTGTGTGGGGAGAATCGATTTCCTATTTTCTTTGTGCTGGAAGTGCTGCAACTTGAAGCTTGAAAAAAATACAGTACACTGGCTCATGAAACACTCCTCAATGCAAAGGAGACAGGATATGTCTATACTGCAAAAAATAATCCCACAGCGGCGAGCCTCAGAGCGCAACTCAACTAACTTGGACTCAGGCTAGGAGGCTAAAAATAGCAGTGTAGATGTTCCTTCTTGGGCTGGAGCTTGGGCTCTGAAATCTGGTGGGTCTCAGAGTCTGGGCTCCAGCCCAGGGCAGAAATGTCTACACAGCTATTTTTAGCCCTGTAACACAAGCCCTGCATGCCCAAGACAGTTGACCTAAGCTCTGAGACTCACTGCTGGGGGTTGTTTTTTGCTGTGTAGCCAGACCCTAAGGAAACAATAAGAAGCAAGGTGACATCCACAATAGCAGTAACATTTATCAGGCATGTTATCAAGTAGACAGAGATGAGAACTGGAATTTAGGGTCCTTGGGTCTGTTAGCAATTGAGGCACATGCACCTCTGTTTAGCCAGCTGTAACATGAGTATGCTACTCACGGACTACAGCGGGGTGGTGTGAAGCTTAATTAGTGAATGTTTATATAATAATTTGATATCCTCAGATGAAAAGGGTTATATAATTGTAAATATATTATATTTTCATCTCTGAGAGAAGCTTTTCCTCATAGAGAGTAAAGATGGCCTTGTGATTAAAGCCAAGAACTGACGTCTAGAAAACCTAGGTTAATTTCTTGGTTCTGCCACAGACTTCCTGTGTAACTTTGGGTAGGTCACTTAGGGCATGTCTACAGTGGAGCTGGAAAGTACAATTTCCACCTTAGGTAGACATACTCACACTAGCTCTGGTAGAGTGAGTTTACTGAAAATAGCCGCATCGTCATCGTGACATGTGCATAGGACAGTCTAGCTCCCCTGACTGCATGCCCTAGGGTCTCAGATGGGATTGTACTCAGGGCAGCTAGCCCTAGTGCTGCCGCCGCTCTGCTTCTGTTTTTAGTGTGCAAGCTCAATCAAAGCTCACATGGGTCTGGCTACCCACGATGGAAATTGCACCTTCTAGCTCCAGTGTCGATATAACCTAAATTTTACTGGGCCTCAGTTTCCCATCATTAAAATGGGGAAAGTTTATTTAGTCTCTCAGCTCTTTGGAGCATGGATTCTCTCTTACTGTGTCTTCATACAGCACCTAGTTGTAGGACTGTGATCTCATTTGGTGCTCTAAGTGCTACTGTACTACAAATAATAATGCCAATCTTGTGTCTAATTTAGTAGGAAAATATCTTTGTGATGAAATTTCCACACTATAGCTAGCCAAAATACAGCCTCTATAGCTCCTAATGCAGCCTTGCCATCGTAATGTTGTGCTGGAAGTCGTTAATAGCTGCCATTAAGTGAGTGTTTGATCCAAAGACAATCACAGACTTGATAAAACCTGATAATTGTGCTGAGCACCCTCCTTTCATTCTAATTAGAAGGCGCAATTACGCCCATTCATGTACTGAGATAACTGAAAACAATAGAAGCTACTGCCCAAAGCAATCCGAATGGTGAGGCCAGTGCAAAAACTAACCTGAGTAGATTTACAGGAGTTTCCCTAATTGCAAAGGCAAGAGGTACGTTTTTTGTATTTGTATATAGTGGAGTTAGAGGCTGAAAGCAAGAGAGCATTTTCTAGAATTTATTGACATTGATGATACTACAGGAGCTGGTATGACAAATGTGCTTCTTAAAAAGCTGGAAGATACAGGAATTGCGATAGCTGACATGAGAAGTCAGGGCTACGATAATGGTGCCAACATGAGAGGAAAGAACAGAGGAGTGCAGACACGGATCTGAGAGTTAAACCCTCAAGCTTTTTTGTCCCATGCAGTTCTCATTCATTGAATTTGGTGGTCAGTGATGCAGCATCAGCTTCTAGTGAGGCTGCTGAATTTTTTAATGTAATTCAAAGCATCTATGTATTTTTCTCTGCATCAATTCATCGATGGCAAATTTTGAAGCAACATCTGGGAACATCTCTCTGATACTGAAACTACTGAGTGCCACACGATGGGAAAGTCGAGTGGAGGCGATAAAGCCTATCAAACACCAAATGGGGAAGACAGATGATGCCATAGTTGCCATTATGGAGGATAATGCTATGACAGGAACTGTTCGTGGGAGAACAGTGGCAGAGGGAAATGGAATCACCAAAAACATCACTTGAAATTTCTGTCTCTTAGTGTTGTAGCATGACATACTGTTTGAAATAAATGTTGTAAGCAAGAGACTCCAAGGTGTTGACCTTGATATATCTGGAGCAATGGAACAACTGGACAAAGCAAAGTCATACCTACAGTCTTACCGGTCAGATAAGGGATTTCAAAACGTTCTGAAGAGTGCACAGAAGTTGGCAGAGGAACGTCACACTGAAGCTATTTTCCCAACCATTCAAGAATACAAGAGTAACTGAAGAAGACGACATTTTGATTACAAGCATAGTAATTATGATTACAAGATAATCCCATAAGAGACCCCAAACAACAATTCAAAGTTGAATTATTTAACCAGGTGCTAGATTGTGCAATACAGTCAGTTGAAGAACGTTTCATGCAGTTCAAGGAACACAGCAGTATATTTGGGATGTTGTATGATATTCCAAAACTCCTCACTATACGTGAAGAAGACCTACACCAGCAATGCAGGGCACTAAAGACAATGTTGACACATGATGACATGTGCAATATTGATGCAAATGATTTAGGTGATGAACTGAAAACCCTTTCAAGATACATTTCAGCAGGATCAACTCTAAAGGCTGTTCTGGAATATATGTGCACAAATAAGATGACCACCCTCTTTCCAAATGCTTTTGTTGCTCTGCGCATACTTCTAATACTTACCAGTGGAGAGCACAGCTTCTCCAAGCTGAAGTTAATAAAAACATGTCTACGCTCCACAATGACACAGAAGAGGCTGGTTGGCCTTGCAACCATCTCAGTAGAGCATGAGCTGGCCCAGACTGTGGACCTTCAGGAAGCAGTTCAAATCTTTGCAACCAAGAAGGCATGGAAAGCACCACTTTGATTATTCAAACTGATACAAATGCCAGTGTTTACTATGCAGACAAGAAAAGTTACATTTGCTGTTCAGGCATTTGAAAGTTAAGTATTACTTAAAATTTTTGAACAAGGCATTTTAAGTTGTTAGTTTTCCTTTATTGGGGTACATAGCAGAGCAGTACCATGAGTATAGTAGAACAGGAAGAAGGCAGAATTGAGACCTTTCAAAGTTTTGTCCCAAGCGAGGGGATATGGGGGCATCATTTGAGCTCCCCGCCTCAGGTGCCAAAACGTTGTGGACCGGTCCTGCAAATAGATGGATAGCAAGAAAGATGCTGAAACTGGAAAAAATTGGTTGTGTCCACTTCTGGCCACAATTGCTATGGTGTCTCTGAATTCCACAACATTCAATAGCTAGTTAGGCCAAGATTTTCAGAAGTGACTAGTGATTTTTAGGTATTGCGTGTTCAGTGTGCCAAAATTGACACATCTGATTTTCAGAAAGTTCTGAGCACTTACTTTCGGTAATGGTTAAAGTCACTGTCAATTTAAATCAATACTATTAGGATATTGAAGTTTTTAAAAAAAATTGAAATCCAGAAAATTGTCATTTTTCAAAAAATCCTTAATTGCAGAAAGTGTGAAAATATTCATTTAAGTTTCAATTACCAACTTAAAGTATACCTACTGATCCTAATTACTATCCCCCATTTTGCTGTCAACTACAAGTCACAGACTGCCATTATTGCACTAAAATACTTTACACACTGTCCTGTAGTACTGAAAAATGGAAATCCTCTTGCTAACTAGAGACCAGTGACCAGATTTTCCTGTGCTTTCATGGTACAGGTCAAAGACCACATCTCAGTGCTAGTGTTGGAACCTTAACTTAGTCTGCCTAGAAATTCTGATATTTAGGTTTTTGAAATGCAGCAAACTTTCAAACAAACACACACTTATAATGTATGGATATAAACATACTACTGATGTTTTAAATTAATAGATATGTTTCATTCTACAACATTAACTATAATCTTGGTAACACTTCACCATAATATTAATTGTGTTCTTGTCTGGGAATAAATCTTAAATAGCAGTTCCTTGCCTCATCATTATGTGGCATGTGGTTGAGAACTACGGGAGGAACTGTGGGCAGGACTTTGAGAACTTTAAATAGCTGCAAATGCATTGAGAAGCTGGTAGAGTTACTCATTGTCTTTGTTCTGCCATCTTTTTCAATCGTACACCACAGTTATGTCTGCCCTTCTGCTTTATACTTCATATGATATGGCAGAAGAGGGAGAAAAATGAGAAAAAGTGAATGTCCAGAATAATAATGATTCCTCACATTTATATAATGCTGTTCATCCCAAAGTATTCAAAAATGCTTTGCAGACAATATTTAGACCATTTCACCCATCAGTGAATTTCAGTTGCCCCCTGAATGTTTTTCTGCTGGCCTAAATTAGCAGAGCAACATTGAAATCAATTGGTGCTCTGCACATTTTTAGCAGCAGAGAAATTGACCAAGTATGTGTATATACAGACAGATATATAGGTATGAAGCAACCATGGAATCACACTCCACCCAACACACAAAATTCTAGCTCCTGCTGGCTAGTTATATCAGCAAATATATAATCAAATCCTTGTGTGCCAATTGCTGCCCCAGCATGGGCCCCGCAGCAAGGTGGGTTGGGATAGGGATAGGGATACAGGATGGAAGAGCCAAAGCACAGTTCAGAAATAGTTTTGGTTTTCTCAGAACTTTCCCAGAACGTTCCGCCAGCATTGGACTATTTCAGCTCTTTGGTAAGAGACCCTCTGCTACCACTCTCAAAATAGTTTCCAGCTTCTGCAGAACTGTGCAGTCAGGCTTAAAAAACCACATCTCCTTCTTTACCCTGGGATCAGCGAGAACTACTCAGCAAGCCACCACCTGTTCTATTTTTTTGAATGATACTTCGATGCCTTGACGATGAATGTATAATAGATAGATTGAGCTGCAATCACAAGGTTCTATTACACTCACTACTACTGATCTCCACTCGCTCTTTGGTTAAACAACAGTCTGATTGTGAATATTGATCATTCACAATCTTTTGTCTGGCTCTCTGTGTAGTTGCCAGAGAGTCCTGCTGATTCCATGTCTCGGTGTATGGATTTTTTATGCTGAGTTTCAGCATTAGTGTTTCTCGTCTCTTGGGAGTAATCTTTAGTCTTTTGATGCCTGGGCTGGTGCATGTCACATTACTGCTTGTAGAACGCCTCATCCTTGAGTATGAGCATAGTAGCATCCTTGGCCATGTTTCTTGTAAGGATTCAGAGCACTCTGGATCACTTGGTAAACTGAGCCCAAGCAAACAATAGAGTTGTAATATGGCTAAATGTAAATGAATACATCTAGGAACAAAGAAGGTAGGCCATACTTACAGAATGGGGGACTCTATCCTGGGAAGCAGTGATTCTGAAAAAAATGTGGCAGTCGTGGTGGATCATCAGCTGAACATGAGCTCCCGTTGTAGCCAAAAGATCTAATGAAATCATGAGATTCATAAATAGGGGAATCTCGAAGAGAAGTAGAGAGGTGATTTTACCTTTGTTTTTGGCATTGGAGTGACCACTGCTGGAATACTGTGCCCAGTTCTGGTATCCTCATTTAAGAAAGATGTTGATAGATTGGGTCACACCTCCCCCACTTACAAAGCTGCAGGAGGGTTAGCCATTGGCTGACCAGCAGGTAGCAGGTCAGACCTCGTTTCCTGGACAGGGCATCTGCCGCCATATTTTATTTTCTGTTTATATAGGAAGAAACCTGTTTTGTCACCTTTGTCAGTTTATAGTCTCCAGGACATAATGCCAGAGAGCATCCCTAATTTCACCTACAGTGTTGTTACAAACATTTCACAGTAACATTAATGACCAGTGTGTTATCAGCTGTCAAATAATATATTACATGCCACCTTTTATATAAATTTCATGATATCAGTGTGAGACAAGAGTTGGTGACAAGAGTTACTAACACAGCGTAGTGTCAAATGGGCATCTGTGGCATGCTGACTTGCTTAAGGTCTAAGTGTCTACATTTATAGTGGGCTCTTCAATCTAGCAGAGAAAAGTATAACATGATCTAATAGCTGGAATGAGAAGCTAGAGAAATTCAGACTGGAAATAAGGTGTACATTTTTGACAGTGAGGGTAATTAACTATTGGAACCACTTCCCAAGGGTCATGGTGGATTCATCATTTCATGGCCATTTTAAAATCAAGATTGGATGTTTTTCCTAAAAGATCTGTTCTAGGAATTTGTTGGGGGAAGTTGTTAGTCTGTGTTATACAGGAGGTCAGACTGGATCATAAAGGTCCCTTCTGGCCTTGGACTCTATAAATTACCCAGTTGAATCCTTTCATGTTTGCTAAATTTGACCAATGCCCCCCAATGCATTTTCAGCTGACTTACTAGTTGCAACAAAAAAAAAAGAAAAAGAAATAAAATCTCCCAGCTGTAGTCATAAATCACTAAAGCCAACTTCATGTGTGTATGTAGTTAACATTTTCAGTGTACTGTATCATCTCTAGTGGGACACATTTGTGGTTCTGTCAAAAATAATTTGCTTAACACTGGTGCTCTCCTATTCGAGAGAAACATGGGGTATGTCTACACTATGAAATTAGGTTGATTTTATAGAAATCGATTTTATACAGTCGATTGCGTATGTCCCCACTAAGCGCATTAAATTAGCAGAGTGTGTCCTCACTACCATGGCTAGCATCGACTTACAGAGCAGTGCACTGTGGGTAGCTTTCCCACAGTTCCCACAGTCTCCGCTGCCCATTGGAATTCTGGGTTAAGCTTCCAATGCCTGATGGGGCAAAAACATTGTCACGGGTGGTTTTGGGTACATGTCGCCAGGCGCCCCTCCCTCCGTGAAAGCAACGGCAGACAATCGTTTCACACCTTAGGTATCAGAGGGGTAGCCTTGTTAGTCTGGATCTGTAAAAAGCAACAGAGAGTCCTGTGGCACCTTTAAGACTAACAGATGTGTTGGAGCATAAGCTTTCATGGGTGAATGCCCACTTTGTCGGATGCATGCAGATGCCATACCATGGCAAGTATGGAGCCTGCTCAGCTCACCGTCACCGCTGTTGTTGTGAGCATTGTAAACACCTCGCGCATTATACTGGAGTATATGCAGAACCGGGCTAAGAGACACCAGCACGAGGATGATTTTGATGAGGACATGGACACAGACGTTCCTGAAAGCACGGGCTGTGGCAATTGGGACATCATGGCTGCAGTGGGGCTGGTTGATACAGTGGAACGCCGATTCTGGGCCAGGCAAACAAGCACAGACTGGTGGGACCACATAGTGTTGCAGATATGGGATGATTCACAGCAGCTGTGAAAATTTCGCATGCGTAAGGCCACATTCCTGGAATTCTGTGAGTTGCTTTCCCCCACCCTGAAGCGCAGGAATACAAAGATGAGAGCTGCCCTGACAGTTGCAAAGCGAGTGGCAATAGCCCTGTGGAAGCTTGCAATGCCTGACTGCTACCGGTCAGTTGAGAATCAATTTGGAGTGGGCAAGTCTACTGTGGGGGCTGCTGTGATCCAAGTAGCCAATGCAATCATTGACGTTCTGTTATCAAGTGTAGTGACTCAGGGAAATGTGCAGGTCATACTGGATGGCTTTGCTGCAATGGGGCTCCCTAAATGTGGTGGGGCGATAGACGGAATGCATATCCCCATCTTGGCACCAGACCACCTTGCCAACCAGTACGTGAACTGCAAGGGGTACTTCTCAATGGTGCTGCAAGCACTGGTGGATCACAAGGGATGTTTCACCGACATCCGCATGGGATGGCCGTGAAAAGTGCATGACACTCACATATTTAGGAACTCCGGGCTGTTCGAGCAGCTGCAAGAAGGGACTTACTTCCCAGACCAGAAAAATTACCATTGGATGTTGAAATGCCAATAGTTATCCTTGGGGACCCAGCCTACCCCTTGCTCCCATGGCTAATGAAGCCTTACACAGGCAGCCTGAACAGTAGTAAGGAGCAGTTCAACTATAGGCTGAGCAAGTGCAGAATGGTGGTAGAATGTGCCTTTGGACGTTTAAAAGCTCGCTGGCACTGTTTGCTGACTAGGTCAGACCTCAGCGCAACCAACATTCCCATTGTTATTGCTGCTTGCTGTGTGCTCCATAATATCTATGAGAGTAAGGGGGAGATGTTTATGGTGGGGTCGGAGGTTGAGGCAAATCGCCTGGTATCCGATTTTGAGCAGCCAGACACCAGGGCGATTAGATGAGCACAGCAAGGCGCGCTGATCATCAGAGAGCCTTTGAAAACCAGTTTCATGACTGACCAGGCTTCGGTGTGACAGTTGAGTGTGTTCTTCCTTGATGCAAACCTGCCCCTTTTGTTGATTTTAATTCCCTGTAAGACAACCACCCTCCCCCCTTCAAAATAAAGTAACTATTGTTTTGAACCCATGCATTCTTTCTTTATTAATTAAAAAGAAATGAGATAACGGACAAGGTAGCCCGGGTGGGGTGGGAGACGAGGGAAGGACAAGGCCAGTTTGTTTATTGTAGCCACACTAAAAATCAAACTGTTTGAATGACAGCTTTCTGTTGCTTGGGCCATCCTCTGGAGTGGAGTGGCTGGGTGCCCGGAGCCTCCCCCGCGTTTTTGGGCATCTGGGTGAGGCGGATATGGAACTTGGGGAGGAGGACATGCAGTTATACAGTGGATGCAGCGGGGGTCTGTACTCTTGTTGTCTTTCCTGCAGCTCCAACAGACACTTCATCATGTCCGTTTGCTCCTCCAACAGATGTTTCAGCATGTCCGTTTGCTCCCCCATTAGCCTCAGCATTGCATCCTGCCTCCACTCTTTGCGTTCACTTAATTCTTTCCTGGCCTCTGCCACTGAATGCCTCCATGCATTAAGCTGTGCCCTATCAGTGCAGGAGGGCTGCATGACCTTGGAAAACATGTCATTGCGAGTGCGTTTTTTTCGCCGCCTAATCTGCGATAACTTCAGGGATGGAGATGATAGGGGGAGCGTAGAAACATTTGCACCTGGGAGGAGATAAAAAGGGAGAGTAAAATTTAAGATGATACATTTCTGAGAACAAAAGGGAGGCTCTTTCACAGTGAATCAAGCAATTCACAGCAGACAGCACATGTGCTTTAGGTACAAGGTCACATTTTGCCTTTTATATTGAGCGCCTGCTGGTATGGTGACACATCACACACGGCTGGGCAACAGAATGCAGTTTCCAGGCAGCCATGGTAAGCCTTTTGGTACACGGGGTTGGCTTCTAATGCCTTCATAACATGTGGAATGTTTTCAAACTGCAGCGCCTTCTTTTCCCAGAGTAAGCAATGGGTTGGGTTTCACATTTAAAAGGAGAGACTGCAGTTTTTGGGTGGATGTGCAGCCCACACCTACCCCCACTCCACAACGAGGCTATTCTCTGGGCTGATCACTTCTCCCCTCCCCCGCCATATGGCTATTCTCCGGGATGAGCCCTTCACCCCTCCCCTCCACCACGTGGCTATTATCTGGGATGATCCCTTTTAGCCAAGCACAAACAGCCCAGCATGAACAGGGTCCTTTTACTGTTCCCTTACAAAAATTCCCCTATTTCAACCAGATGACCATGAACGATATCACTCTTCTGAGCCTAACGCAGAAAGATATAGATCTAATATTGCTTGAATGCGACCAAAACCCAGGACCATTCACTGCCATGCTTTGTGCTGCAATGATTCCAGAATATTTGCTACTGGCTTGGCATGGTAAAGTGTCCTACCATGGAGGACAAAATAAAGCAGCCCTCCCCAGAAACCTTCTGCAAAGACTTTCAGAGTACCTCCAGTAGAGCTTCATGGAGCTGTCCCTGGAGCATTCCCGCTCCATCCCCAGACATGTGAACAGACTTTTCCAGTAGCTGTACTGGCCGCGAATGCATCCCAATTCTTCAGGGCAAATCAAACATTAAACACTATTGCTTTTAAATCCTATACTGTAGTTACAAATGTGCACTCACCAGAGGTGCCTTCTCCAGCTTCAGGATCGGGGATCCTGCTTGGGAGGTATTGGCTCCAGGGTGATGAAAAGGTCCTGGCTACCGGGGAGAACAGAGTCGCCGCTTGCCTGCTACGCATTCTCCTCCTCCTCCTCTTCCTCATCCATAAAATCCTCCTCCCTGTTGCGTGAGACTCCCCCCTTGCAGGTGTCCACGGACAGTGGTGGGATAGTGGTAGGGTCCCCCCTAGAATGCCATGCAGCTGATCATAGAAGCTGCATGTATGGGGCTCTGACTTGGAGTGACCGTTTGCCTCCTTTGTCTTTTGGTAGGCTTGCCTGAGCTCTCTAACTTTCATGCGGCACTGCTGTGTGTCCCTGTTGTAGCCTCTGTCCACTATGCCCTGTGCAATTTTGGCATATATATTTGCATTTCTTCTTTTTGATCGGAATTTGGCCTGCACAGATGCTTCTCCCCATAGAGCAATCAGATCCAGTGTCTCCCTTTCGGTCCATGCTGGAGCTCGTTTGTGATTCTGGGGGAACTGCATGGTCACCTGTGCTGCTGAGTTTGCCACGCTGACCAAACAGGAAATGAAATTCAAAAGTTCCCAGGGCTTTTCCTGTGTACCTGGCTAGTGCATTGGAGTTGAAAGTGCTGTCCAGAGCGGTCACAATGGAGCACTCTGGGATAGTTCCTGGAGGCCAATACGATCGATTTGCGTCCACACTACCCCAAATTCGACCCAGCAAGGTCAACTTTAGCATTACTCCCCTCATCAGGGAGGAGTACTGAAATCAATTTTAAGAGCCCTTTAGGTCAACAGAACGGGGTTGATTGTGTGGACGCAGTCATTTTTAAATCGACCTAATGCGGCTAAATTCGACCTAACCCCATAGTGTAGACGAGGCCATGGTCCTACTCATCCAGTTCTCCATTGAGTACTCACTTGCATTAGTACAAAGAAAGTGCAATGTGCTACCATTCTGATGTTAGTGTTTTACACCTAATTTGCACTGATGTAATTGACTACACATGGTGTGGGGTAAACCCAGTATGTTTGACTATTCTTTGGAGGTGGTCTTTTAAGAGGGGATGTTGATAAGAAGGGTGATCAGTTGCACACATTTCACTGTATATTGCACAAACACATACCTGTCAGCGATTGTCTAGGTGTACTTAATCCTGCCTCAGTGCAGGGGGATGGACTGGATGTCTTCTTGAGGCCCCATCCAGACCTACATTTCTATGACTGAAGAAACAGTTTGGGGCCTGGCGCATTTCAGAGATGCGGGAAGAATGGGTGGAATAGAGCCCAATAAGTGACACTCCCATTTTGAGAGACACATTTATATCCTTGGGCATGGGAAGCAAAAACAATATGGCATTTTGGGAGATCTCCATATTGTGAATTTCCAGGAGAACTATTTGTTAGAAACCAGCCCTGCAGCAGCTAAACTGCCAAGTAACAAGGAAAATTCCTGTGGCATGTGAAGTGGTGGTTGAAATCTCTGATGCCACTACACTAGTGCTTGACTTTAAACGCTCAGAAGTGTGGGATGCTGAATCAGTGGGATGTAAGCCTGGAATGCCTCCTACACTGGATGTGGTTGTGGAGGCAGGACTGCACCTTTCAGAGAGCACTGGGGTATTCCCAGAGAATAGCTCCTGCGGCCACTTTGTACCAGCCTGTTGGTGCAAAGGAGCCCCAGGACCAGTATGAACGTGGCCCTTACTGCATATGAAAGACAGGGACTGACAGCACTGGCTAGAACTAGCCACAGTGGGGGTAGTGCTGAGTGCAAGTTTCTCAGCTCTGTTGATATGTAAAGGGACACAACATTGCACACAATCATGACAATTCCCCACCCTCCCTGCATACACAGTAGAGTTAGCCTTTTTTTTTTTTTTTTATTGCTAGACTGGCTCAAACAGCAGGAAAAGGGGGTTTAGGTTTTAAAACAGACAAACAGAATGCTGGATGCTGATGATTCCATGGCAGTTGAGAAGTGACCGTTGGTGAGATGGAGGAGAGAATAACAGAACAGCGTGCTGGCGAGATGTCTGTGCTGCAGGCCCTGCCCGTGGCAGAAGTGGCAACAGAGGAGGAAGAAGCCCGCCAAATACAATTTCACGAAAGGAAAAGAGAGGATGCCTTACAAAATGATGCCTTACTGGATCAAATAGGAGAGATACAGAGACTGAAGCCCTCTGGCTTAAAGCAAATGGAGATTGCTGACTGGAGCATGGAGGGGAGCCGTGCAGGACAGGAGAGCAAACGCTGGCCACCACAGAGACTCCTGTTGGGGGGGGAAAAACAGACCCAACATGTGTCTCTGGGTGAGCAACCAAAACATTATTAAACTGAGAACCTGCTTTCCCTGAGTTAATCTTGGAAACTGGGGGCGGGTCACAAGCACAAAGCTTTTGAAAACTGGGCTCTTTGGAAGACTGGGCAAGACCTCCAGGTGATATATCGGCCCATGCTCCTCAGTCCTGCTTAGTTTCTCTTGAGCAGCCTGCCAGGCAAGCTGAACACTGGGGGGTTTGTGGTGTGCCCTATCAAGAGACGAGGATGATCACACCAGAAACATTTGTGAAAGGCCAGTGCACTATAACCTCTTATGCCACCATGGTCCCCAGGGCAAATTATATAAGCAGCTTTTTCTGACTTAGTTTGGAACAGGGGCTGATCCCAAGCCCAATACTCCAAAATGTGAGTTTCTGATCCCTCACCGTGTCCCAATCAGTGGAACTGCAGTGAGAGGCCCCCAGGTTCCTGGAGAGACCGTTACTGAGGCACACCTGGAAAACAGGGAATGTGAGGAATGGGGCTGGAAGCAATGCAATCACATGGACAGAGCAGTGCACAGGATTTAGTAGAGTTCCACTTGTTCAACTTAACCTGCCTTCAGCTTCACTCTGCGCTAATGAAACAACACTCACAACCTCTTGCCCAGCCTCGCGAGCTTTCTACTGCTTTTGAATCTCAAAATCGTTCTGCAGCACTGACAGCTGCAGCAACCTGGCTTCACTGGAATAACACAAGGAAACTTGGCCCAACCAATGAGTGAGCTTCTTCACTTTTATTCTGTACATTTCCACACAAGTCACAATACAGAAAAGGTGTCCAAAAGTAATAGCAACTGGTAATTTCATTGTTTACAGGTTTCCCTTGCTTTCAGGTTAGCTCACATTTAAAACCTCTTTTTAGCAACACAGTGATCAAGATACTTTGTATAAATAGGAATTGCAAGAAAATTAGGGAAGAAAATACTTTGTCACTTTATTACAAAAAAAACCCCTTCCTCTTTCCCCCTGCCACCACCCTCCACTGCACCCTGATCCTTTGTTAAACACGTCACCTCACTGCTGTTTTGCCTGGATTCTGTCTGCCAGCTGGCACGTTCCTGGTGGTGCACAGCTCTGGGGCATTATGCAGTGGGGTCAGACAGCATAAAAGAGCCCTTTGTGATGTTTTTACAACTCCTGGAACAGATGTGGATTTGAATATAGGATATCTACAAATACTGGAACTCTGGATGCCCATGAAATGCTGGCTGAAGATGGATGGTTATGCCTTGGCTTTATTGTTTTATAAAGAGGAATAAAACTATTAGAAGACAATGGTCCAGATTCTGATTTTTTGTTACATTGGCATTAATCTGGAGTGACTTCACTGACTTCCATAGAGTAACTCCAGATTTATACAGATATAACTGAGATTGGAATTTGGCCCTCAGTCTTCGATTTATCACAGTCCCCTGACAGTGGTAAATGAACACCCACTATATTGCCTACTGGAAATCTCAGCCCTTTCACCATGACCACCACACCTCCCAATATCTCCTGGTTGTCTGATAAAACCCAAGTGTACTTTCACATTACATCAGTCTTGTCCCTTTTTGGAAAAGAGATATTCAATTCTCTGTGTTCCACTAATTACTATCCTCATTCTGGTTCATGTATCATCCCTCATTCCCTGGGTGGCAGGAGCATAAAAATCAACCCCCTAGGGTGGGTAGGCAGTTGAGAATGAATGCCATACATCCTTCTCCAGCAACCCTCTCAGGCTAACAGAAAGTTGCAGCACCAGGCTCCAGAGGGTGCAGCATCCAATACTCCTTGGCTAGAGGAAGGGATGCTGTGACCCCTTTGATGGTGGGGTAGAAACAACTGGGAGTGGGAGTTCTCAGACGTTTTCCCCTCCAAACCCCCAAAAAGAAACAGCCTGTGATCAGTGAACTCTTAATGCTTAGAAACACAGATGTTCAAGAGTTTGGCAAAACATATCTAGTGTGTCAACTGGGTGCGTGGAGGGAGAAGACCACCTGAATGCCCTAATTCAAAGGAAACATCACCTGAGTAAACATTTTAATATGCAATATTTTAAACATTGAAATCAAGCATGAAAAGTGCAAATCTCCTCTTCAGGAACTTGTCATCTTCCAACACTATTCTCTACATCAATTACACTAAGATAAAATAAAAACATAGAACAATGCTAATCCTCTTCCTTTAAAATGTGGCACCAAAAGAAGCAGGATATTAAATGGGACAAACTTTGCAAGGCACAATGAAGAACTGTAATAATGATTAATAATATGTAGCACTTACATAGCACTTTTAATCAATAAACCTCAAAGTGCTTTACCAAAGTGGATAAGAGTTATTATCCCCATTTTACAGATGGGGAAACTGAGGCACAGAGAGGTTAAGTGACTTGCCCAACATCACATTGTGAATCAATGGCAAAGATGGGAATAAAACCTAGCTCTCCTTATTCCCAGTCAATTGCCATATCTATTGGACCACAATGCCTCTCTATAAAGACATGCTGATTACTTATTATTTACTATAAATGCATTCTCAGTAATGTGGAATAACCCTGTAAACACGTGGTTATCTAGACTTAAATACACGAGGCACAAACATATAATTAACATGAGGATCAATTCCTATGTAAACTCTTTGGGGGTACTGTAGCTAAACCATGGGTCAAATCCACAAGTCCTTGCTCAGACAAAACTTCCACTGAGCTACTTGTGGACAGTCTTATAAAATGTCAGCAATCCCTATAGACACGGCATTCTCATAAACATATAATAAGAGTTTCATGACTATTTAGATGAGTGTTTTTGTCCATATCAAACAATTTGTGCCCATGATGTGAGATATTTAATGTGGTGCAAAGCAGAAAATTCATTGCATCTCTAAAGCTGTGCAGAAGCAAAGTATTAGATTTAAAAAAATACTAAACAAAACAAAAAACCTGTCATTTGCAGCAATAAGGTTTATTCACTGACTAAAAGGCAATACTGAAATTCCATAGATAGTTGGAAAGTTTGCCCAGTGGGTATGGAAGCCCAGCCCTCAAAATTCACCTCTTACCAGGCTGAAGATTTCCCATCGTTAAGTCAGGAAAGGGTTACAATCAGGTGCCTCACATGAACAAGTTTTCTGGTGGTCTGTTTACAGTCACTAATATAAGCTGGAGAACATTAGTGCACACTCCATCTCGGACCAAGCAGCCAAAGGTAGCTCTCCACCTTGCTGAGCTTCAGGGAGTGATTTGCTACGAGTTGTATTACAATGACAAACATTTACAAGTTATAGCCTCCTTTAGGAAGGTACTTTAACCTCTGGCTATTCAATTTTCCATCAGAAGAGGGGGTAATGCAGAATGCTCAACTCCTGGTGGTGGAAGATGTCACTGGAGTGCCAACATTTACAAGGGAGAATTCAGAGCTGTGGGGTTGGGAGAGAACTAGGTGCAAAACCTCCTCGGCCAGAAGAGGTTTCCCTATTACCAGGGAAAGTAGAAAAGAAAATACGAGGATCTTGGAAGACCTCCCCAGAAAGGAGGGTGAGACAAAGACTTACTTGGAACTGTAGGTATTTAACTGAGGTATTTAAAGTGAGGCTCAAAGACATTTCCCTGTGGCATCTCTGGGATGGGGAGTCTCTGAAGAAAGGTCACTTCCCCCTGCAGCGTTGGTGCATGACATGTGTGTTTCTCTGCACATTTAGGACCCAGTTCTGTGAAGTCTTGATATAGCTCAGATAGAAAAACAATGATTAGACAGACTTCAGTGGGAGTTCAGAGTACTCAGCACCCTGCAGGAGCTGCTCAACATTTTGCAGGCTCAGCCTCTCCCTTCCTTTTCCCCAACACTGTTAAGTGATTTAAGGAGTCAGCAGTATGGCAGGGAACCATTCTGCAGAATGGATACTAGAGGTCCTTATAGGTCTTTTCCATCTCTCTATGATTCTGTGAGCTGCAGGATGAGCAGAGACAGGCCTTTCATCATACTGAGAAGCTTTTGAGAAAGGAAATGATTTGCAGGGGGAAGAAGAAAGTTGGGGCAGTTTGATAGCCCAACCAACCCCCGCTCACCCAAAAACTCCATGGCCATTTATCTTTTGGAAGAAGTTGGCACATCCTGCTAAACCTTCAAAGAGCAAAACAATTATTTGTCCTAGGCAAAGTTCTTCAGTGGGATAAAGTTGAGCGAGTGGAGGTGTCGCAGTCAGGGGAAAAACACGACTAATTGAGACTGCTTTTCATTTACTCTGCATTTAAGGTTAAAAGATGGACATATCACAACCAAAACCACAAGTGCAAACTATCCCCATAGTTTATGCTTCTGTCCTCATACACCTTAATCTTGACACATGATGGAAATTCTTCTGTTTCATTCCACCATTAGGGTCTGCTCTCTTGGCTTAAGAGCCCTGCCCATGAATGGTACCTCAGAGATCCACAGCTCTACTCATGCCAGGTCCTGACTACTCAGAAGTGCCCCAGGAAGGATTATCTAGCAGGAACCTCTCTGTGATGCTGGTCATGCAGAGGGGCACAGAGAAGGTAGAAGAGCACAGTATATAGAATCAGGAGGAACCTTTTCAGCACAAATAAAGTGAGCAGGAGGTAGGAAGGAGAGAAACAGCAGTATGTGGGGAATGACTGAATGGAAAGAAATCTGATGGAGGTAATAAAGGAAAGAGAAGGAAGAAGAAATGGGCATGGGCCGGAAGGCAAAGGGAGGAAAAGCAAAGAGCACCTGAGTTCAAAATAAGTCCACCTTAAATTACTTTCCATTCCCTGCCTGCTCCCTATCCCACCTTCTCTACAGGCTTGGGGACTGATGCATATCCCCAGAATGCCTTGCACAGAAGGAATGTTGCCATGGAAATGGCAAGCCCACAAGGAAGCACTGAACCACAATGGACCAATTGCTAGGTGCACATATAGGTCTGTTTCCTATTAAAACAGACACAAAAAACCTTCTCTCTGTGATCATGAAAAAAAAATGATGAAAAGTAACTGGAGAAGGGTGGGGGGTGGGGTATTCGCCTTTTTTTGTCTGCAGCAAGTGAGAAAAGTAGCAGTTTGTTTCAGGGTGGCATTGTCATCAATCTTTATGGGGGAGAAACTCCTTGGCAATGTGTGTGGGGGGAGAGGTGGGGGGAGGCAAATGTCCAAAGTTGACCATTGCCCAATTTACGGCTTTTCTTCAGTATTTGCAAAGATCTCAGGAGTTGAAAACAGAGAATTTCACGCATTTTTGGACTGCAAAGGCATAGACAAGCAGGAACTTTAGTCCCCCCCCTCCCAAAAAATAATTAGGGATTGCATTAATAAAGAAAGAAAACACTGAGCTCAGAACAGCAGCTCACTGTTCTCACTTTATTAAAAGTGGACAAATTTAGTCATGCTACAAAACTGCTCATTCCAGTGATATTCTACGGCTTATATTGTATTTTTTTAACTCTCACTCTTCTCTCCCCCCCAAAAAAAAAATTGTTGATGGACTTCAGCTGACATCCATCCTTCAGGGGGTCCTAATATGTACTGAATTTAACTTCTGCTCTAATTTCCCCACCCCCACCCCAAATATCATAGCACTCCATGGAATAAAACATACCCTAGAAAAATGAAACTGTCAATTAGAGTTATAGTAACCAGATAAGTAACTCCTATGTCTGGTATTTTCAGTACAAGAACGTCTTGTTTTTCTTAGTAACTATAACATTACTTCCTACAGATTAGATGGGAATCAGAAATGCATTAACCCCTTTCCCTCTAGACTGAAGGCTCTAGAGAAATATGATAATTAACAGACATTAAGGCAGTTAGAACCAGGATGCCCTTAAGCATATACTAAGGATTAAGTGTTACTATGGTTCATATATTAATTAAATTATTACTGTATGACACAACAGTTGTCATAGAATACTGGAATTTTGCAAATTCTGTGTTTATTGCAAATTAATAGATGCCCATTTTTATCTATTCAACTAATTTGTTATTAGACACTTCTTAGTTAAGTACTTTTTAATTATCAGTGCTGTGTAAGGGCCAGATATTGATACCTTACTCATATTGAGTAGACCTTTACTCCTCGAGTACTCTCACGGATGGGACTAATTGTGGAATCAGGTATTACTCAATGTGAGTAAGGATAACAGAATCTGGCTCTAATACAATAATTATATAATTAGTGATATATTACTTAAAGGAATGGTGTCTATTTCTTGTATTTTAGAACGTACATCTCCTTATTGTACATATGAAAGTTTGAGCTGCTAAATCATCGATAAATTATAATTACACAATTGTAATACAGTGCTCCCAGTTCAGCTTGTCTTTGTAAGATGATGGCAAGAAAATGGAAACCAATTGCTATAGAAAATATTTCAGAGTGAATTTTTTGTTCTCCCATTATTTTATCTCTGCCACGTCTGTTTTTCTTTGAAAAATATCTAGCCTTCAGGTCTTCACACTTCTCTGGGATTGGAGGATGTCCAACCATAATTGGATACATTTAAGTGGGCTAAAAATCAAATCTTTCACTGAACTATTGTTGTGTGCATGTTAAAACAAAGAACACTTGTTAAAAAGGACTCCTTCCTTTACCTCTCAAAGGACTCCAGATCTTGCATCTGGATGGGCATTATTAAAGCACATATAGAAGAGGAGTATGCTGGCTCCTTGCCTCCCTCTTGCTAGCTCGATAGATGTGCCCTCTGTGGGAGACTCTTCTCTTTTTACCGTGCAAGAAATGAAGACTTCACCGAGGGCTGGAATATATCAGTTTATAGAAAAGGTTGGCTATAAGATGCAACCTGATTGCTTTATGAAGTGAGATTATCCAGCACTTAGTCTGCCTAATCATCAGAGGCTTGATCCTGTGTGCATTGAAGTCAAATGCAATTACTTTCCTGGGGCAGGATCAGGCCTGAGGGAGGGATTTTTTCCTGCCACTATGGCAGCCCTTAGCCAGCAGGGTGAAAATTCCTCTGACACATGCATTGCATAGGACAGCCATAGGCTTCTCTCTGCAGGCCCCATCACAAACCCTAATGTAGGAGGCATGCCAGAGGCAGGAGGGGAGTCCCTCTAGCTCATGCAGCTACAGAAATTCTCAGCAACTGCAGGCTACAAAGCAGCCCATAGACAGACCAGGGAAAGAGTGCTGTAACTTATAATAGCCAGTCATTGGTCTAAATTACTGTGGAAGCCATGGGAGAGCAGCTTAAAGCTACCTTTAAGATCCTTCCCCCTACTCAGCAGAGCCTTCCATTTGCACTTCCTGGTGGAGTTACAACACAGAATCTCAAGAAGCTTTTCCTAACATTTAAAAGTCTAGACTTAGATGTGCCACTGTGAAATAATTTTTGGCACATTATTGGACCTACTTTAAAATCCACTGTAGTGTGGTGGGGAGCTCCTCCAGATTTTAAATATGTGTTTAAAAAGCAATTGCCCATTCTATTACTAAGAAATCAAAAAGAGAAGACACCCACTAGTTTGAATCCTGTAACATTGTTTGATCTGTTTCAGAGGCAGCCAGCAAGGCATGAATTTACTAACAAACTGTTCCCAGAAATGCTGCAGTACTAAAGACACTCCTGGATGATGCTTTTGACAAACAAGGAAGTTAACAACCTATTGCCAGGTTGGCTTGTGTTCCCAGAGAAAAAGGAGGGAAATGTACCATTTAACAAATAGGAAAGATCAAACACAATGCAGGAAGAAATCCTATTCTCAAAGCGCTAAGGGAGCTGTTACAGACAATGGAAAGTAAAACCTTAAACATCAAATTTACAAAGTGCTTGGCCATGTCCCTTTATTCTGACCAAAACCAGAGGTAAAAATGGGGAGAGAGAAAATTATGAACTTCAGAGGAATCAGCACAAGGAACCATTTTAGCAGTGCAGTGCCACGCATGGACAGGACTACTGGACAGAATTTCTCTAAGTGTCTTCAAGGCATCCAAATATCCAGCATGCCTATATACTCATTGAATGTCATTACATATGTGAAAGCCCCAGGGAGCTTAAGGCTACCAATTTACCTGCTCGCTTAATACTTTTTGCCAGTTCTTCTCACTATGAATTTGATGCATTGGAACTATCAACACGTAGGTGCACCCAAGTGCAGCATCTGGGATAGCTGAATAGAAAATAGCAGCTGGTAAGCCACCATCTATGTAAGACCTGATGTGTTGATGCTATTCATTACAATTCATGTCACTGTAACAATGAAACAGCAAAGTTGAAGAGAGACGTGAGTAAAAGGGGTGATTTAAAAGCCCAAACAAACCTACCAGAACTAAATGCAACACACCACCACAAAACTGTGTGCTCACTTGTTCATCCAAATTAGCACCAGCTACACATATACAATTGTGAAGATCAATGGCAACAAAACATTTATTTTGTTCTATTTTCTTTATGTATCTGGTGCTCTAATGGCCCCTCTTTGTGCATTACAGAACTACCCATGAACAGTTCAAAACCCAGGCTACAGAACTGTGAATTGATATGGAATGATTCCATTGTTGTTGTTTTCACATTTGGGAGATACAAAGGTGAGGGGTGTCAGCATAAGAATCTAGACAGACAGATCTCAAACTGTGAGATGGCCCCTAAAGCTCAGCCTGGCTATCACAAATTTGTTCAGAGTGAGCATACAATTACGGAGACATTTTCACTGACTATTGCTGATGCTATACCCATATGTACAACACCCACTAAATACAGGGGGCTGAGGGGTATTTTATATTGAACTTCCGTTTTATAACCAAGAGCTGTAATTTCCTTGAAATCTACTGCTTGCCATGGCCGCCTTCTTCCTACAAGGTCAACAATGCCTGAGGGATGCTATAGTTACCCAGAACCTGGTCACGTTTTATCACATAATGTATATAGAGATATATATTTATAGAACATTGAGATATGCAATAACAAAAATAACTAATGTTGTTAAATAACAAAATTGTTTATTTCATTAACATTAAAAATATTTTCTGCCCCTCAGTTTCACTTTAAAATGGGACAGTGCAGCACTCAGAATGGAACAATCCAGGAGTTGCTACATTCTACATCAAGAACCCCTATAAGGCAGATTAACTAATAATATTCTACCAGTCCAGCAGCCTCAATGGTTGATCATCCCTAAATTCTTTACACTTCTAAAATAATAGCTCTATGGAAAAAATACCTGCAGTAAAGTTATTTTAATAAATTAAAGTGATTTAAATTTAATTTAAGTGAGTTTCCAGCCCCACACTAGAACTTGGGCACTGCCCAATGCATAGACTGCAATGCAGTGCTAGGATGGACACCAAAGCCTCAGATTCTATACACATGTATAATATTAAACTGATGCCCAGTCTGCTTGCTTCTGATAACTGTCCAGAATCAAGGATCCTGTGGCATTTGAAAGGAATAATCCCTACTAGGGTCCTAGCCCAACATTCCCTCTCTCAATGAAACAGGTTCTGATATCCCAGGCTGAGAGAGAGCCATTGCAGAGAATAAATATATGCTCTGTTTAGCTACATAATCAATATTCCCCCAGGATGTAACATGTTGTTTGTGACATGCATTGGCACACCTTGACCATTGACTATGTGAATGCCAAGTTCTGTTCTATTTTCAGTGCTGGGTTTTGTTTTGTTTTTTTTTTTATTTCCTCTCATCATATAGTAACTGCTTCCTACAGAGTTTTCAGAGTGAAAAACTTTCCAGAGGCACAATGGTGTCCTTCTAGTCATAGCATCATTTTCCAGCTGCAGGGAAAAATAGAAGGCCAGATTCTCATTTGGGATCCAGCTCCTTTAAACTGTATGAATGGCACAAGGCCGCAGATGCCAAGCTGAAAATTCTCCCTGCAGAGGGGAATTCTTAACTGATGTAAAAAGCCAGCTGCTGTGCCGACCATTTTCCCAGTTCTCAGGGCACATCATGGGAGAAGAGGAAAATTGGTGATGGGGAGGGGTGGAGCTCAACCCTGCTACAGTGATTCACAGCCACTGTATGGTTCCCTATGGACCACAACAAGCGGTCATAAGTTAGAGCAGTTTAATGGCTGCTCTAACTGATGTCTGGTCCTGGGCCAGGGAAGCTTGAGAATCAGGGAGCTATAACTGCCTCACTGACCATCATGACCCCATGCCCCAAGTGTACCTTGGCACAGGTCAGAATTTAGCCCAAGGTACCAGTCCCACTTCCTCCATTTCTCACATACAGAATGCACAACCAAAAGTGAAAAAGCTGCAAGCCTTTCCTCACAGTTGGGAAATAATGCCAGGACTGCAGTGACAGCACAAGGGGAGGGTTGTTTGTATGGAAGTTTCACACACAGAGAAATTTTACTCTGCTTTCTGTCCTTGTATGTATACACTGGCCCTCCATGGAAACCCCTGAATGAGTAACCAAGGGAAGAATTTAGCCTTAATCTTTTGTTTTTAAATTAGAAAAATAAAGTGAATAGAGAAAATAAGACAAAATACATTTCATGTCGCCATTGATCTGTAGATTACAAATATAATATAATCTTCTTTCAGCGGAAGAAATACTGAACAATATTTTGCTCACATTGAATAGAGCTTTGAAAACAAGATAAATGAAAAGGCTTATTATTCAGCTCCCCCTCCTCTGCCAAAAGACTCACTTGTTTAAAAAAAAAAAAGTGGAGAGAAAAATTCACCAGAATCACATCAATTTCATCCCCACAACTGCTATTAAAGGAAGAAAAACTTATCTGAAGAATGACCTGATGGGTTTTCCTGGGTTCAAAACTGTACACCAATCCTGTTTAGCACCAACCATCAAAAACCTACACCTTGCAAATGCATGTGAAAAAAGAGACAGAATTGGATCTTCAATTACAAACAGTGTTGGAATTATTATCCCAGGATTGAGCCTTGACAGTTCTCATGGGGGTAGTCAGACTAAGGAAAAGGGCAAGCCCCCTTAATTCTGACAGCTGAATTCCATAAGTGATAGAAAACCTTAACATGAACACTCTATGTATATGTGAGTATGTTTGGGGTGCGGATGATTCCTCTGTTTGATGGTGGTATTCTTTGGGTCAGGAAAGTAAGGAGCAGAATAAAGAAACCATGACTACATGCCTGACAACAGCTAAGCAATATGTTTTTAACCCTATGGTGTGCAATGAGAGGCTAATGGTTGACATTTGTCTTCTTTTGAATAGGATAATCTCTCTCTTTTAAAGCTTTGTTCCAAATCCCTCTTGGAATCTGCCCATCTGTTTGCATTGTATTTTATTATTTTAAAAATGTCTAATGTGGTGCTCATCCTCTTGTTAATATCAGCAAGCCTTGACAGACAGCTGATGCTTTACATTTGGTTTCTATGACTGTAAGAGTCAATAAGTCAAAGTGGCAGCGCTAGTAAGTCAGTCAACCACAACTGCATCCATCATACTCTGATCTCTCCCTATCTTAAAAACACAACTTGACAGAAGCCCCAAATGGCTAATTATAGGCAGGATTCAGACCTGAGCAGAATCAGTCTGTCATTATCAGCAGAGTGGCGACATGAGACATCTTATTGGTTACTGTGTGGTCTGTCAGAAGACAACACAAAATGTCACACAGCAACTCCCTTCCACTCAAATATCATTTTATGAGGACACCTTTAAGATATATTCAGAGACAGATAGAAGGCTAGCTCTTGTCAGTGCTGTAAAGCTAGCTGGATCCAGCACCCCATAGAACAGGGCAGTAGAAAGAATTTGTTCCAAAAAAGAGAAAAAAACTCCCTGGCAATTAAACACTGAGAATTCAACTTCCGAGGGAACAGTAGGTGAAGACTCAACAGGTTCAAAAGTCATTTTTTTTCCTAAGGGCATCCAGAGCTCCTCAAAGTCTTGCCTATCACCTGTCCATTTGTGAAGAATTAATACAGAGATAACAGATATTATTTAATTGGTGACAAATGAGTAGGATGGGAGAGGAAGGAATGTAGGGCACTGTAGGAATGGAGGAAGGGGTTGGTTGGGTTTATTAATGTCCAAGTTAGTTTGGTTTTTTTCCTCCCTTTTTCTTTTTTTAAATAAATTGTACAGATGAACATGGGAGAAGTTCATGCTACTTGCTGGAAGCAGTAAGGGTAAATTTCCATGGTCCATGGATTCCACAGACCTTTGAGTGTTTCACCTCATCCCCAATGGGCCATCACATGGGAACACAACAGTTCTGTGGCAAGACTCATTAGCCCTTAGAAACTGGTGGCATGTCCTCAGATATTTTGCATGAGAGCGAGAGACACGTTGATTCCATCAGCTTCTTCCTCATACAATGCCTGAGTGTCTCAGGTGCAGCCTTGTTATTTCCTAGGGTTCTCTTCCCCTTCACGGACATCAAACTGCAGTCTCCAGGTCCTCATGGGAAACCATCTGGTAATTCTGACGACTTTCCAGGTAGGAGGCCAGATCTGAGTCCCCAGCTTGCTGAGCCTTGTCTCTAGGTGTCTGACCCTACAATGAAGGGACACAGATAGAAAGCCTTACACATACATTTTTAGAAGACAAAATTAATTTATGTCCCACAGAAGGTAACACTAGAAGTATAGAAAGAAAATTCTGAAGCAGAAATGTGAAGAGGCAGCTTGACTGGTGTCAAGTTAAGGTTCTCCATGAGAATTATTTAATTTTACTATATGCATGGCTCCTGGGACTGGTGTCTTGCTGCCAGGCTTCCTCCTACTTAAAGTCTTTACCAGATTTAGAATAAACCCTTCAATTTTACAAGAGACTGTGTGGTTTGCAGTCGCTGACAAATAGTAAATAGACACCAAAATAGATTTAGCAGAGTTCCCATACAATGGCTGGACATACTGTGTGTGCATACCATACAGTACTGTAGCTGAGGCATGAAAAGAAACCCATAGAGACCATAGGCAACAACTATCAAGTGTGTGAAGAGAAAGGCTCCCAATATCGGAGTCTGTAGAAGCCATGTTGAGCTGGCCTCAGTTGATAATCACTCTTTAGGGCATCTTACTGCTATCAAGTTATTTTAAGGTTGCTATAACCTAAAACCAGGAATCTGGAACATCAAACTTTGAAAAATATTGAATTTTAATGTTCCTACATTAATAAACATAAGAACATCCCAGCCCCCCAGGAACATCAACATCCCTGGGTTGATAAAGACAGGCAGGTATCAGGCTAGTCAGTGTCCACTTGTCGGCATTTCAGCCTTTGCTGACAGTAGTATTCAGTACTATTGTCCAAAAGGAACAGATGAACCTTCTCTTCACAAGAGACTACTCTGCACCGCAAAATATGGTAATAATGTTTTTAAAACTTCATTTATCTGTAGAGAAGCAACAAACCTTGGATTCTGAATTCCTGAAGTCTAACTGCCTTTTTATCACACCTTTCAACCATTACCCATAGGTTGTCTGCTTTTACTAACTTCTTGCCAGAAGGGCAGCTTATGTAGCACCTTCCAAGGTGATTCTGGTCACCTGCAGACAGGTCAGCTGGGGTGATTAGACACCCTGGTACTCAGTGTAATGTGGCAGTGGCCCCTCCCTGTCCATGCTCAAGTTTATTTATGTTTGTGAACTTCTTGTGGATGTTTAGTCAAACAAACCAAAACAATGGTTGAATATTCCTAGCCTCTAATTTTGCCCATATGTTTTCCTCAAACTCAGACAGTCTCATTAGGTCTGTTCAATTTTGAGTTTACACTAAGAGGGTGGGGGAGATTGTGGTTGGTCTTGCATGAGTGGACAAAATGGAAAGTTGGGACACAGAAGGGGGTTAGCCATCCACTCAAAATAACTAGATCACAACCACAACATGCATAGTCACCATCAAATCAAACTAGGATTCCTAATCAGTGACCCATACATCTCTTTTTACAGTGCCCAGCGATGGTACTACTCTGCCCTGGATATGCCTCACTGACACTCCATTTGAGAAAACAGTTTCAGGACAGGTTATCACTATGGCAAAGATGACCCAGGTTGGGGATTTAACTGGGGTCTCTTGTGTTTGTTTAAATCATGACATTTTTCTAAATAAAATGCCATGTTTGAAAAGAAATGCTTTTGGAACATACAGAGGCCCTCAATAATGCAGACATCAGGGACAGATGCTGATTGGTCTCGCTCGTCTAAAGTGTTTTATAATTGGTTCATTTGGTTTGGTTACCTTGGAATCTGTATTTCTTAGAGATGCTCCCGCATCCACCAAGAGCTGGCAGATGCCACGATGGCGCTGGCAGGCCGCCTTGTGCAATGCTGTCTCACCCCTAAACCAAAGCAGAGGAAACTAGCAGTAAGTTAAAATGAAAAATGCAGCATTTCTGTGAAGCTCTCTTCTGTTATCCTTGGCATAGACATGTACACTTTCTCCCTCAGCTTGCATACCCTCCGGATCAGTAGAGCAACTTATAATGCACAGATGGAGATGGAGTACTTCCGGGTGGGTGGAGAAGGGAACAGGAACTGTTGCCTTCGTATCTTTCCTTCCTATTAGTACTCTTACAGAAACAGATCACCACATTCTGCTGGCTGCTGGAAGAGCAAGTTAGCTGCCTTTCTGTTAATTCACTGTAGGGTAAACAGTGGTGATTTTTTTCTATTATTTCCTACCCAAACTAAATATTGACACTTTGGCTCCTGCAAGCAGGAACAGATACATGGAAGTCAAAACTCCTGCCTGCCAAAGTCAGCGCTCGCACCATATTGTTGCCTGAGCCCGGATCCCCACCTCTTCCTGACCTCCATCAGTGAGTTAGTGTTCTAGTCCTCCACAGCTGGAGATCAGCATTCACTTTAAAGCTCTAAACCATTCTGATTTTCACAAGATGCGGAGACCGTCTCACAGTACCACTGCAGTTGAAGTAATCTTCCTCACATGATGAGGAAGAGGAGGAGAATGTGTGCTCTAGGTGGGAGTGGAGGGAGGCTCTGTTAGTGACAATATCAATCAGAGGGTGCCACTATACATCTATAAAAAATGAATGCCAAGAGCTATGCTCTAGCAGGGCAGATTTCACACATATACAGAGCCAGCAGAGAGGGGTGTGTGTGTGTGTGTGGGTGTGTGTGTTCTCAAAGGAATTTCAGACTCAACATACGGAGCGGGGCAAGTTGAAACATTGACTGGGTACCAGTGTGACAAATCTCTCCTAGCTGGGATTTGAACCAAAGATGCAGCACTAGATACCAACCGATTTCCAGCTGAGAACTAAGGGACAAATTCATGCCTGTGCTGGTGCTAGAGCTAGTGCAGGGACAGAAGGGAAGTGGTTTGCAACTCCCGTTTTCAGGATTAGACAGTGAATGGTTCAACCTATGGCAAAGGCTAGGGAAGCCCTGGATGCTGCCCTAACTTGCACCTCTGTTGCAATGGTCTTTTTGTACCATTGCATGGTGCAGAATCACTGGTGCATGGGAATGTTCCATGCACGCCTCTTCATGCCCTCTTCCAGCGTACTCTGGAACACTCCCTGCAGTGAAGACGTCTGTGGAGATGGGGCAGAGCTGGTTCTTTGCAGGGCACTGGCACCCGTGACAAAGCTATGCTTACCCTATTATGGCCCTTTTGTGACAGTTCAGTACAGATGGTGCAAAGGGGTTATAGATAGGGTGACTAGATAGCAAGTGTGAAAAATCAGGACAGAAGGTCTGGGGGGGGGTAATAGGCACCTATATAAGACAAAGTCCCAAATATTGGGACTGTCCCTATAAAATCGGTACATCTGATCACCCTAATCATAGAACAGCTGTGGTTTAACCCTATAAAGTCCAAAATGGTTTGGGTTCTGACTATTTGAGATAAAATTCTTCTCAGCTTGTGGGAGGGCATTGTCAGCAAGAAGTTCTTTCTTGCCTTTGGAATTTACTATCCCTCTTGGGCCCTCAGTACCTAGATTCAGTGAGTGTCAGGACATTGCAAATCTCACCTGTTTTCCTCTAGGACAGTGGTTCTCAAACCTTTGCATTGGTGACCCCTTTCAGACAGCAAATCTCTGAGTGCAACTGCCCTCCCCCTTTAAATTAAAAACACTTTTTTTATATATTTAACAGTATTATAAATGCCTGAGGTGAAGCGTGGCTTGAGGGTAGATGCTGACGGCTCATGACCCCCCACATAATAACCTCTTGAGGGGTCATGACCCCCAGTTTGAGAAACCCTGCTCTAGGAGAATTAGGGCAATTAGGAGATGTGGGGAGAGAATGGAGTTTGTTTTGGAGTTTGGGAGGAGGGGCGTGGTGCTCATTGGGGTTGGGAATCCTTTTTTAGAAGTCTGCCATTTTCACAAGTTTTTATTTTACCTTTTGTACTGCACCAAGAGATTTCCAATGAGCACAAATGGAAGGAAAGTGAAACAAATCAATCATTGAAGGAAGTGGGTATTAAGTGGGTTGCACTTACGTTTCACTGTCTGTCATATCCAGTAACTCCGATGGACCTGTGAAAGAAAGTCCCATATGTCATATGCAGTGTTGTTGTAGCCATATGGGTCCCAGGATATTAGAGAAACAAGGTGGGTGAGGTAATATCTTTCATTGGAGCAACTTCTGTTGGTGAGAGAGACAAGCTTTCAAGCTTACACTGACCTGTGAGGATAAGCTCGAAAGCTTGTCTCTTTCACATATGTCACATGGTATGCTTTATGTTCTATGATTGGCTGATTATTGTTTTAACCAGTAAAACTGTGCCTAATATTGTGGGTTTGGTTAGAGGTGGATATGGTGAACCTTTCTTTGAAGTTTCACTGCCTGTGGGTTCATATCCCCCAAATTCAACTTTGGACTTTCAGGTTGAATGATCCTGCAAAGTTTACATCAAATCTCATCTGAAACCACCAAATTTTACACTATTTGTTACAAAAGCACAAAATAGAACCCCTCTTTTCCTCTTTTGTTGTTTTCCTGTGGGTGTGTTGGGAGGGAGGAGAACAGGACCCAATGACCTGTACCCCTCCCCAAAACCAAACATTTTCAATATCACTCGGGAAAGCCAACTGGCTGTCTCCTGGAATTGTAGGTGGCCCACTACCTTCCTCCTCCATCTTCACACTGTGGGAAGCTGGAAAAGCAACCCCATTCCCCATACCCTTACACTGTAGAAATCTTTAAGGAACCCTGCAGCCTCACTGTTTGCCCCAAGTAACCAGCAATGTGCTCAAATGGCTCCACTGGCTGCTGCAATGGCCTCGAACTTCATAAGGGGACTTATGGCAACTGAGATTTCACCAACTTCTAGGGAACCTGCTCCCATAATTAGCTGCTTTGTGGGCCCACTCCCCACACAGCAGGGACTGTGGGCGCTATAGACATAGCACATTCAGTTTCTGCTTGGAAAGGCTGCACCGTAGTCCACCAATACACAACACTTTACATTTTCAACGTGCTACACAGCATTAATCTTAATAAGGAGCAACAATGATGGATTCCACATGGATTCAACCCTCCTTGACTAGAAAGGTAGTCAGATATGATGAAGGGCCTAGGAGCACAGAGGAAGGAGGAACATAGGCAACTCCTTGAGGGTCTGAAGCCCCTACATGCCAATAAGCGGGAACATGAAATTTGAATGTTCTCATGCCATTAGAATCAGACAACTAAGAAAAAAAAATCTAGGGTCTGTCAAAAGATTATTCTTTTCAGGCAATGCTGCTCTTCCAGCTTACCAACGTTGCCATTTGCCAGCCATTGGGCTTAGACAATACACCGTAGCCCGCTGGGAAACACAACTGGAGCTTTGCCCCTCCCAGATACAGACACACTTCTTTTGGGCATGGAGATTACTTTGAGTGATGACTGCTTTGGGGAGAGGGAAAGACAGTTTGACTGAGGTGGAAAGTGCCTTGGTAGATAGAGTAAGGGTAAAAAGGGAAATGGGCATCAGGGGAGAAAGGGAAGGGGCATGAGGTAATTGGTCTGGGATGGCAAAGGAGCTGGGTTAAAATGATGGGGAATTAGGCCTGCTAAGCAGGGAGACCAAGGAGGAGGGAAAATTGGACTGGGATGGAAAGGGGGTGAAATTAGGGCGAAGGGGGATGGGGCTGATGGCAAGGGGCTCAAAAAGCATTCTAAAAATATAAAAATAAGAAAACCAGCACATTTTCTGCCACCTTAGGGAAGGGGGTTTATATGATATTACACTGAACTAAGCTATTTATCAGCATCCCAACTATCACAGCCAGCTTGAGGGTCAGAGACTGGTAGTATATAATTCACATAACAATATGGTACCCAGATTATTGTTTTGTTCTCTTATGTTTACAGCTGAAACTGGAGGCACTGAGTCATGCATAATATTAAGCTGGGCCCTTATTTATGTTCAGCAGTGCTTCTCTTAAACCATCTCATGCCCTCCTTCTAATTCCCCAACCCCTCTTTTTGGACCTTGTTTTTTCATCAGTCTCCCTGGCGCTGCCAACCAACCATTCCAAATCCCCCTCTGGTGCAGGACAAAAGCTCCACAGATGTGGGAAAGGCTGGCACTAGGAAAGCTAACAGCACTGTCATCCTGGCCCAATAGGGAGCCGCCTGTTTTACTGGGGACAAGAGGCAAAGAAAGAAAAGGGGACTGAGACACAGAGAGGGAGAGGACAAAATAACCCAATAGAAGTCCGGAAGGGAAATGCATGAGTGAGAGTTCTATCAAGGAAAACAGCAGGGGGGGAATAAAAACAAAAGATAGAAATGTGTTGGGAGGTGGAGGAATAAAAAAGGCCCAGGAAAATAAAATAGGGGGGGGGGGGGGGGGGGGGGAGAAGAGTTCGCTTGAAAGGAGCTGAAAAGCAAGAACCATTGGGGAGAAGACCAGCTGGGATCACACTCTGTCCTTAATGTCTGACAGTAATTTCACACAGAAAGACTAATTTTTCCCCCCCTCCCTCTTGCCCCCCCCGCCCCGTTTGCTCCACCAAACCCGCTCTCTGATTACTCAGGAGGCATAGCAGTCTGGGTTTTGGGGAGGGACAAGGAGTGAGATGTTCAAAAGCAAACAGCTGCCCTTTAGCTGAGCTCACTACAACATAAAAGAAACTAAATGATCACATTTCCAAGGCTATTTCCAAAATCTATGGCACCATGCAGGCTAAAATTCCTCAATACGTGCAGCAAACCCTACCCCTTCAAACTGAGGCTGCTAAAGCTACTCTTTCCCTCTTCAAATTCAATCAGAGGGAGAGGTTAACAGTAACTGTCTTTTACAGCTGATGTCTTTTTAACTTGACTCAGGGTCTCCCCCATGACTTAAGGGTGGGGCTCTACTTTGAAAAAGTGACATTGTGGGTTTCCATATTTATTGTCTCAATAATTTCCATATAAAATGGGCTTACAAGTAAAAAGATGGATTTTCTGTCATCCTCAAACTGGGATAGCAAAGCCACATAGTGGTCTAGCTGGCTTAGGTACCTGATTTTGCAACAAAGATTTTGCAAGTCAAATGCTGTACTCGGTTATACCACTGCAACCTCACTTCCTTCCAATTATGTGCTTAGCACAGTTATGCAATCCCTGTGCCTTCAACAGGATTATATACATGTCATTTAGAGGAGAATTTGGCCCTATATTTGGAATTTACCTAATAATTCTATTCATGATGTGAGCCAAAATAGAATCCAGCTCACACTCCCAGAATTGTGTTGGCTCTTCAGTGCTAAAACTGTATCCTTCTCACCAAAGTAAACTGATATGACTCGGAAAAAGGACTCAAAATGGCACTTTCCTTCTCAATAGATCTGCTCCCTCTGTGTATTCAGAGTACAAGTCCACTTGAGGGTAGCAAGGCTGTTGAAGTTTGAGGAATGTTCAGGACTGGGGCCTACTGCTGAGCATACTGACTCACATTCCACTAGCTCTGCCTCATCTCAACAAAAAGTTAGCGCAATGCCTATCAGTGTCATCTCACTATTCTACCAAAAGACACTGCATGAGTGGCTAGACCTGCTCCCTCCTCCTGAACACATAGGGGAGAAGAGAAAAAATATCCTACTCCACTCCATGGAAAGGGGACGAGAGTCACCAGCACATATTCTCCTCTCATTAGGTAAGGCTAAATATTTCAGAAGCGCCACATAAAGAATCAAGGTCAGGTTTGAGTCCAAATATAGATGAAGATTTAGGAGGTTATTTTTCCCCACCAGAACTGGTTAAGCCTTTCCCAGTTAAATTCAACTAGATTATTTAAGAGATTCTAACATAGATTTATTTCTGTAGTGTAACAGAGCAACTGTGCTGATCGGGCATTTCTTGGCACACTCACAGTTTCTAAAGGGTGTGTCTCCACCCATATGGGAAGGACCCCTGACTCTGGGAATTCTGGGAGGAAGTTGAGGGTTTTGTATCTGGTTTTCCTGCCTCTGGGAAAGAAGAAAACTTCTTTGTTATAGCCATGCCAAGAGCCAGCAAAGTGTTGCTTCTATACTCTTGTAGAAGAGTCTATTCACTGCAGGTGCATCCTCTCCTGGCTAGGCAGGGTGTAGCAGCTCTCCTCCTCCTTTGGTGCCCCCCACTGACAGTGACCTGGTCCTGTGGTGGTCGTCTTCTTCCTGTGAGTTGGCCATCCAGCCAGGTCACTTTTAGTCCTGGGCCTTCTGGGGAAACATGAGTCCAACAGCCCAATGGCCTGGCAGAATCAAACCAGAGGTTCTACCCAACTTCAGGCTTTTGGGGCTTGTCAGCCATAGGCTCTGGGGTGTTCATGCCCCTGTACTAGGTAGGCTGATAGAGGAACCCAGGCCTACCCTCTACTCTGGGTTCCAGGCCAGGGACCCTGTATGAAGCAGATGAGGTCTGTTTGTTGAGACCCACTGCTGTCTCTCTGGATTGCTTCCTACCATGGCCTGTACCTAGGCCTTCCTCACAGTCTCTTATCCTGCTGACTCTTCTGCTGGTCCCAAAACAAATGAGAGCCAAACCACTTATGAGAAACAAAAGAAACAGACGTCCTGCACCACGCGTACCTTTCCCCAGGGGGCTATGACCCATAGGAGTCTCTGGTTAGGCTCTAGCTCCAGTTGGCTCTTCCTTCCAGGCAGCTTCAAGGCAGTCTCTGGCCCCAGCTAGGGCTTTCTTCACAGGGTTAGTTCAAGATATCTACTCCCTCTCTCAGCCAGCCACCAATGAACTGGGCTTTTCCTCTTTTATCTCCTTCCTCCAGGCTTGACACCTTGCATAGGTGTAACAGGATGGGGCTGATTGGGCCCACAGGCTCTCATTAATCCCCTCTTGTTCAGTATGGGGTCTGCATACCCCATCACACTGGTCTTCCAGCAATAAACAGATGTGATTCTGATGCCTACTGAGTTTGTACCTGTATTGTCATTCCAGGGACTATGCCGGGTTGTTCTAGCGCACTAATAAGTACACTGCAGCATTGCATAACAGTATCTTTATATGACTAGACTATGATTTTTCTAATTTGAGACTTTTTCTCTTAACATCTGAAGTGTTTCAGATCCAGAACATGGAACAGCTTCTCCTCATGACGACACTGGTGTGTTTGAAGATGGCATATGCCCATCATCACAAAGGGCCTCCTTACATTAATGTTTCCTTTTTCCTCCTCCCCTACCTCTGAGAACATGGGATTGGATTTGACTTTTCTTTATCATATTATATTCACCTCCCTAGTTCAATGTGAGGAATCTAAAAGTTCTGCCAAATCCTTTTTAGCATTCAGAACATTTTCCATATATGATTTAGTGCTGGATTTTCAGCAGCGTACCCTGGAAGGTATTTTGCAGTGTGACTCCCATTAACATTAGCCATATCCAAGAGTGCATAGGCAGCAGACATACTATAGAGGCACATGACTGGGCAGGGATTGAGGCAGTAGCAGGGATAAAAACCATTCCTGTTTCTTCTCACATTAGAAAGGATGGACATTAGCTAAAATGATTTAGCATAAGATATTAGGAAGTGTCAGAAAACATCTGAATCATGGATTAATACACTTCATGCTCTCAATACTGATAAGGTGCTAGGGGGCACAATCTACATTTTAAAGTACCATAGAGAAGCAAAAACATTACACTGATGAACCTTCAGCAAGTTGGCTCAGAGAGATTATCAAAGAATGAGAAGTGTCCTGTGTAGAAATGACTTTTATTAATTTCTTGGATGCAGGTGGAGAGAACAAGTGGACCTCCATTAGTGCATTGCCAATTCCCAGTCAGATTCCCCAGAGACTTACACAAACAAGGCAGCTGAGACACTCAGAGGAAGAAGATCTAGAAAGGTTTCAGAGGGTTCCTGCCACACTGGTGAAAACAGGACTGGTGTTTGCTCAATGCTATGGTTTGTCTTAATTTATTCTTGCCATAGCCTCCTCACACTTTCTCTGTTAGCTGAGGCAACTCCTTCTCATGAGTTTCCTGTTCTAGCTTCAACTACTACTTCGACTTGAGTCTTCACATAAATCTAACTGTGCTGGAATTCAATTGGGATGCACACATGCAAGATGTGCCTGAGGGAAATATTGGGGAGGGATGGGGGATAAGTACACAGGCCAGGTGTGTTCTGAGAGGCAGTCTGGAGAGAGGGATCAATGAAGGAAACTACAGAATTCAGGGAAGTCCTATGGCCTGTGTTATGCAGGAGAGCAAACTAGATGATCACAACAGTCCCTTCTGGTTTTATAATCTAGGAAAATGTTGCATCTCCTACAAAGTTGTCCTGTTATACTCTTCACTCCCTCCCCCTTATCTAGGGCCAGCTTCAACACTTCTTCCAAATCCATAGCAACATGCTGCAGGAGGATAGATTGGTAAGGGGTTTTGAGTAAACTTTTATTCTACCACAATGACACTACATGGAATGTGATTCTGTGTGGGTTTGCACACAATTACTCACCATGTTCTAAAATGTATTTCACAATTTCAAGGTGCCCAGTCTTGGCAGCATGGTGAAGCAAGGAACAGTGGTCAGGTCCCTGGATTAACAGATTAGCTCCTCTCTTACAGCATTCTATGAACTGGAATGTAAATGCACAGGAAGAGGACAAGAAAACTGTAGGACAAGGTGCATAGGTAAATAAACATGCAGATAAATTAACTGTCAGATTTGCTAGCAGGTGGCTAAAAAGGAGCAGTGGTAACCACTAGCCAAACTTTTAGGCCCTTACAATGCACAGCAAAGGCTTTTGACCTAAAACTAGCAAGGCTTACAACACAGTGAGTTAACAATGTCAAATCACATTTCCTGACCACTGGATCATTGGTGATATACTATAGATGAATTATTGCTTGCAAGTAGGGCTGGTAAAAAAAAAAATCATTGAAATTATTTGAGGTTTTTGTTTGTTTGTACATTTTAATGAAAAATTGGGTTTTCAACTAAACATTTCACCAAAAAGTGTTTGATTTCTGTGGAACATTTCAACTTTCTGATAAAAAAAACAAACACACATAAACCAACAAAACTGAGCCAAACCCCCCAAAATTTATTTGGAAATAACAGTGCCTTATGGGAGTTGTAGTTTGGGTGCCTTATGCCCCAAGTCCATCTGCAGAGATTCAGATACAGAGTTTATGTGCATGTGGGTGTCTTGGTTATGCCCTGTTCAGATGTGTGGTGGGGTGGATCACTGTGTGTTTGTATGAATACATGTTAGTACAGTGGTGGTGCTACAGTCTGTAAATTAATTTGTGAATGGCCCATGTGTTCAGGATTGGGTACACACTGTATATTGCTTGGAAATAGTAAATTGCTCTTTATATTTTCATGTATATTCCCATGTATATTTTTAGCCAGTAGGGGCCCTAAGCACCAAAGGATCATTCCTAAATACACTTGTATGTATTTGCAACTGGTATCATGGGAAGAAGCTTTTAAGAATTAGGTTTTGGGTCTTTTCCCAAAATCTTCCTGCCTTGCCTTTCCTACTGCTGCCCTGAGGAGATCTGAACCTCTGTAAGGAAACCAACATGCCAGAGATCAGGTGCTGTACCTCCTACTTCCTTATCCATATATTACACACACACACACACACACACACACACACACACTTTTCTACTTGGATCTCATTGTAGGGGAAGATTCGCATTGGGAAGGCAGGAAAGAGCAGGTGATTGCTTCTTAAAGTTACTGCATGCTCTGGGAATTTGTAAAACACACTACAGAAAACAGTGTTGAGATCGCATTATGACAATGGGATATTATTATGTCATGACACAAAGTCATGATGCACCTGGAGAAGATTCAAGGGAGCGTTGCATCTTATAAATTACAGAAGCCTTAAGGGATGGGGAAACTGTGCTGTGAAATTCAGAACAGAATGTGATATGAGGGAAAGAGCAATATTGTACGAATAAATGGTGGTTACAGTGAATCATTGCTACTGCTGTTGCCAGAGGGATAGTGGGGGCAGAGGTGTGTTTCTATAGGCAAAGATCAGGAGTAACAGAATTGCCACTTTTTCAGATAGCTTCAAGGCTTTTTCCAGTTAACGTTGCAATTGTTAGTCACAATACTCACCCAAATTCAGGGGCATGTTTGCAAATCCCAACCACTTAGGGTACATCTACACAGCAAAACAAAACAAGCAAAACAAAAACAAAAACCAAACAAACAAAAACAGTGGTAGCGAGTTTCAGAGCCTTGGTCAACTGACTCGGGCTTGTGCTACAGGGCTAAAAATAGAACCTAGGCTGTGAGACCTACCCCCAGGAAAATCTACAATGCTATTTTTAGCCCCAAAAGCCTGAGTGAGTTGATTCGGGCTTTGAGACTCATTACCATGGGGTTTTTATTCACTGCGTAAATGCACCCTTAGCTGCTGAAAAATAGGGATTGCAATTGTCAGAAGTGAGCTTCACACTTATAGGAATTAAACACTTTCCCTCTGCCCCCTTTCCTCCTTCCTGAGAGAGTTCCCAATAGCTGACACTTAGGGCTGGGCCAAGATTTCTTGGGTTTCAAGCCCTTCTGAATATCAGAAGAATTTGGTTCATAGTTAATACTGACATTACAGTGCAGTGCAAAGGGAGCAGAGACTGATGAACTATCAGAAGTGTCATCTATCAGGTCATGAAATGCTAAAGCAAAGTCCCTTCGTCCTACCTTTGTAGTTGTCTAGGTGGAAGTTACAAATATCCTTACACTCTTTGAAGAGAATTGGGGACAACGCCGGTGTTCTGACCAACATTCCCCTTTCAGTAAAACAGGCTTTATTGTGAAAGGCTGGATTGGTGATACCGGTATTGCTCAGCACTGCATTTGCCTACATAATCATTTCACTGTGTAACCAACCCATTGCTCCGTGAAGTACTTTGGGATTCCTGGAGTATGAAAGGTGCAGTATAACACCAGATTCTGTCCACTTGAATTTCAATCATATCTCACTTGGCTATTGTTCCTCTAATATTCAGTGTACCCTGCAAGTGGCATTTGGCTATCAATCTTTACAGCAGCATGTTTATGTTTTGAGAGAGGAGTAGACTATAACTCATAGTCCCTCACAGCTTCAAATAGCTGAGAAGAGGGAGAAACTCAGCTTGCTGTACTTACCTTTAGAAGATCACCGTCTATTACTGCTTGTAAAAGTGCTGCAAAAGACAAAAGACAAGACTAACATCAGGGATAAGGACACCAGTATAATTATTATTTACATAGTTCCACAGATGAGCACAGTGCTTGACAGTATTAAAAATACATAGGAGGCAAGGTCCCCTGGCCCCAACAAGCTTGCATTCTAGTGCCACAACCTTAAATCATCAGAACCATGCTCTGGGTATGACTACACTGGAGCTGAAAGTGCAAGTTCCAGCTCAAGCAGATGTACCTGTGCTAGCTCTGATCAAGCTAGTGTGCTAAAAATAGAAATGTAGCTGCAGCAGCATGAGCAGTGGGATGGGCTAGCCACCCCAAGGACAATCCTGTCCAAGACCCTAAGTGCATATTCAGGGAAGCTAGTCCCTCCTGCAATTCATGCCACACAGTGGCTACACTTCTGTTTTTACCACATGAGCTTTATCAGAGCTAGTATAGGTGTCTCCTTGAGCTGAGATCACCCCTTCCAGTTCCAGTGTACTCATACCCTCTGGCAAACATTACAGAATCGGGGAGGGAGTATAAACAATATTGTGTCAAACACTACCAAAAGTTTAGGCCAATGTTTTCAAAAGTGGCCATTCCATTTGTGCACCTCAATTTTTGAATGCCCAACTTACGACATGTTAGGTCATTTGCAATGTGCTTGCAGCATTGGTTTAACTCTGTTCCAACTGAGGTCAACAGTGAAACTCCCATTCACTTAAATGGGAGCACAGATAGGCCAACACTGAATGCAAAGAAAGTCCTTCCTGGGATCCTCTCAAGATTTATACTTATGAACATTCAGTCCCAGTAGTGGATAGCAGGAGACTCAGAAATAAACAAAGGGGAAAGCAGAGCATTATTAATTATTTAGAAGTCCCTAGACACCCCAACTGAGATTCAGGCTTCCATTCTAGTAGGCATAGCACAAACGCATCATAAGAGACAGCCCCTGCAGCACTTGCAATAAACAGACAGTGGATGGGAGGGAAAATGGAGGTACAGAGAGGTAAGATACTCAGGGTCATGCAGCACGTCAGTGGAAGCACTGAGACTAGAACCCAGATCTCCCAGTCCAGTGCCCTACCCTACCCAGTAGGCCACATTGATTTATAGGTCAGGAGAGGCATGCGGGGAGTCAGACTAGATGATTACAGTGAAACTAGCAACAGAGAGTCCTGTGGCACCTTTAAGACTAACAGACGTATTGGAGCATAAGCTTTTGTGGGTGAATACCCACTTCATCAGACGCATGTAATGGAAATTTCCAGAGGCAGGTATAAATATGCAGGCAAGAATCAGTCTGGATATAACGAGGTTAGTTCAGTCAGGGAGGGTGAGGTCCTCTGCTAGCAGTTGAGGTGTGAACACCAAGGGAGGAGAAACTGCTTTTGTAGTTGGTTAACCATTCACAGTGTTTGTTTAATCCTGATCTGATGGTGTCAAATTTGCAAATGAACTGAAGCTCAGCAGTTTCTCTTTGGAGTCTGGTCCTGAAGTTTTTTGCTGCAGGATGGCTACCTTTAGATCTGCTATTGTGTGGCCAGGGAGGTGAAACTAGTGTCTCATTTGGGGTGTCTAGGCACTTCTGTAATACAGACAATTAGTTGGGAGCCAGTGGCTAGGATGCTAGACTGGGGATCAGGGTTCCATTCCTGGTTCTGCTCCTGATGGGCTGTGTAACTTTGGGCAAGTCACTTTCTCTTCCCACTGTTTTTAACCAGTGGAACAATTTACCAAGGGCTGTGGTGGATTTTCCACCACTGGCAATTTTTAAATCAAGAGTGGATATTTTTTAAAGACATGCTCTGGTTCAAAAGGAATTATTTGGGGGAAGTTCTATGGCCTCTGTTATACAGGAGATCACTCTATAATCACAATGGTCCCTTTTGGGCTTGGAATCTATGAATCCTCATACTGCCTCCCCCTATTCCTAATCAGATTACAAGAAAAGAGGGTGGCAAGAGACCAGAGTTCCAGGTATTTTGGTCATAGCTGAACTATAGAACTCACAGGAGAGTTTCTACACTCTCTGGGCAGTAAGTAACCACAAATAAGTGAGGGTGATACAAGTTTCCTACCACGGAGCTATTTTCTCCTTTCTTTCCCTCCTCTTAGCATTACATATACAGCAAAAATCAATAGTGAACTAATCTTTCTGGAAAAAATTTTATTAAGGCCGGTGAGACAGAAAAGCATGTAAGTGCCTAAGCTCATCTTTGTTTAGAACAGCACTTAAGTATGTGCTTAACTTTAGGCAGAAGTGTAAAGTTAAGGATATGCTTAAGTGCTGTCTGGATAAGGATGTTTTCCTGAATCAGGGCCTAAAGGAAGAATAAGAAAAACAATACCATAGTATTTTATCTGGCAAACACAGCACTGGAACCTCCATGGTGACTATTCCACAAGGAGCTCATTACAACTCCAGGAATAACATCACAAATGAGTTAAACACTGCAGGGGAGACAGGGGAGAAACCAACAAATGTTTCTTTCTTTTAAAGCACACAGAAAGCTGTGTGGTATGCAAGAGGTGGATTTCTACTGCCTAAGCAACGTCATTTTTGTGCAGGAGATTTGGGGACCTTTTCTCACTTCATCCCCTGGCTGTGTAGCAGTGGGGAAAAGCAAAACTTCACCCAGCAGAGTTCTAAATTTGGAAAGCAGTGCTACAATCACAGTTCATATTTATCCTGCAGCACTTAAGGCAGTTTCTGAGTGAGCACTAGTTAACAAACTAGGTATCGTAAATCACCTGGCAGCAGCACAAAGTTCTTAAGTAAAGAAGGAGACACAAAGCAAAGGATAAGAGCCAGAGTTGGGAAAATACAATTTTGTGCCCCAGACTCGGTTTTCACATACACTGGTTTAAATCCAATGTTTCTTCTCTGTCTTCAATGGATTTATACCAGTGCAACACAGCAGAATTTGGCCCTTTGTGTTTATTTGTTGCTGCTCCCAGCCCACCATAAGCCTTAGAAACCACCTATGGGAGGGCTGAATATCTAAATGACAATATGTGTCCTTCACAAACCATATTCCTTCTTGAAGAGAGGGGATTATTGATGCCAAAGAAGAAGAGCGTGTCTCTTATGGACAGTCCTCGATGGGGATCTGTCCTTGTGCCAAGAGAGCATCCATTGCTCTCATGGAAAGCCTTGGAGGAAAAGTCTTTAGACTTAGAGACCAAGAGCTCTTCTTTGAAGCACATGCTCGAGGGGTGGGAGTGTACTGCTCGTTTGGTGAGGACAATGTAAAGAGGGGTCTCCCTAGCCTGGATTGGAGAGTGGCTTCTCCATTAAGTGTTTTCTAAGGCAAAGCTCAGTGGCTTCATGAGTTCTTGGTGGAAATGAGCGACAAATGATAGACTTTGCCTAAATGTTTCTCACCGACACAGTAGAGGCCGCATTGGTATTCATTGATGATGGAGAAGGATCTAGGGCAGGAATGCAGTTTTTGAAGCCCAGGACTCTGGGCATAGTCCCCGACTGCGGGAAGGGAATCCTAAGTCCAGGGAAACAAACTACATTACTAAAAATTAACTGTACTAGGCTAAAAGAATAACTATTTATAATCTTATTTACAGGATTTTCTGAAAGGCTGAAGCAGGAGGACACTGGATTCCAATGCAGGACCATCTTACTGCCTCATGGCCTGAGTGGGTATTGACCTGCACTGCCTCTTATTCCATTACTTGGAAACATAAGAAGATCTACTGTACTGCACATCTGCAAGCCAATGGACATTGCTTGTTAAAATCTCTGGACTCGGGCACTGGATTGCACGCATTCCCACATGTGGAATACACATATGGCCCAGCAATCGAAGAATGACTGGTGATACCATTTCCAAGCTGTCTTACACTTCCCATTATTTCAACATGTGCTGCCTTAAAGTTCCTTTCCAAAAGCAAGATATATTTTATCCCATTCGAACCAAGATGACTACCTATGGCTACAACTCTGAAAAGATAAGGGGTAGAGTAAGGTGTAAATCAAAGTTTCCTAGAAGTCGCACAAACCCATCTCCCGGCAAATATCAATAACTAGAGATTGGCTAGTGGCTCCTCCTTTATTGTGTTGTGATTTGACTATTGAATGTGGACTGCTATCAGTCACAAAGAATAATTTATATGATCTTTTTATCTCTTTTTTAGACCCTGATCCAGCAAAGCACTTAGACAAGGGGTTAACTTGATGCATGACTAGCCCCATTGAAGTCAATGGGAAGACTTGCATAGTTCAAGGTAAGCACTTGCTTAAGTGCTTTGCTAGAATAAAATCTTTCTGCATAGATAATAAAATACACACATACATACCAAAAAACAAAACTGCTGCTATAGTGAATGGATTGAATTATAAGAATTCAGTGCTGTGACACAGAATGCCACGAAGTTTAGAATACTGGAACAGGTAGAGGTAGTTGCCTTTTTGGGGCAGGGCCCATACATGTCTGTAGAAAGCTTAGCACAATGAGGTCCCAGACCCAACTGGATCTTCTGTGTGCTAGGATATTGATGATGATGATGACAATGACGACACCACAATAATAAATTCACCCACTTTTAAAATAGGTGGTCAAAGCAAGCAAACATATGGTATTGGTGATAGCGAAAAAAGGGCAAAAATCAAATGAAAAAGCTATTAACAAGCAATGACAAAAAGTAAAAAACAAATGTGAGAACAATTTTATTTGTTCTGAGCAAAGTATGTTTGTCACTGGTGTAGTACAAAACATGAATTATGCAATTGTTTTATCATACCAAAAAATACCTTCAGGTCTTAAAGAGTCTAAAATAATTACTTGATCTAATAAACATTTAAATCAAGTAATTATTTTCTTGATCCTTCCCAAGCTGGCTATTTGCAATGAGTAACAGAAATGTTTTATTACTTATTTTTTTGGGGTGGAGAGTAAGTGAATTTACTGCAAATGAAAGCTACCAGATAGACAGAACTGGAGACTGAAGTCCTTTATCCACATAGTTGGCAAGCACACAGTCTGCAGTAGTGCTAGATTCCTTAGACTGCCTTCTCAATAGGTCTCAACTCTCTTGATTGGGCACCAAGGATAGTTTATATTCCATACCTCTTCAAACCTTTGACCTCTTTGCAGAGACTGCCAATGGTGCTGTGTTTAGACAGGGCCACCCATGTACTATAAAATGGATAGCCAACAATTCATTTAATATACCGTAGTTGTCGTATGGTAATAACTTTTGGTCACTGAGTTAGGCAAAACCAATGCCCTAGAGACTTTGGCAGCATCTCTTTAATTCATTAAATAAATAAAAAATACCAGCAGTATAAATAAAGAAGTCTACAAATTGTCAGTTGATAATGCAGTAAGAATAGAAAATCAACCAACTCAAAGTACTTTACAGTTCTAAGGTCAGACCCTGCCAATGTGCGTGTACAAGTAAAGTTACTACTCATGGCATAAGTGTTTTCCAGCTCTGGACCGGAAAGGCACCTCTCGCCATTGGACCCCCACCACCACCACCACCACACAAACTAATATGCACTGGGTGCCATTCAAAATTTGTGTCATTTTGAAAGCTTCTACCATTCCTAGTGGAATTCCTCATTATAGAACTAGGAAATATCACTGGAAAGGTTTCAAACCAATGAAAATTTCAAAGTGTACCCATTCTATAAATGGATCATTTTATCCCTGGTTGAAATGCAACCACTTCTGGGACAAAACAGCATTATACAGCAGCAAAGGAAGACTATCATGTCTAACTACAGGGGCAGTGTAGGCAAAATTTAATTACTTAAACTTTGGCTAGAAAATCAAGGTAGATAAAATCTGTAACTATTTTGAGACGTGAAATGAAATATTTAATGACACATGATCCGGACCTTGTTTCATCCTCTGAGATGAAAGACTGTACTCCAGCAGCACAGTGCCTTCTAATACCATGCTGGTGTTCAACACTTACTCACCAACCCCATTTCCTGCAGGACATACTTCAGGCACTCCTTGAAAGTTTCACCATGAAATACTGACTTGCCCCAACCTTGCAAGGTATGACAGGACTGCAGAAGGTGATACAGTTCAGGTTCTTGGCAGTTATTAAATTTAACTTTGATCATTAACTGCCAGAAAATTCCCAACCTAGAACTCATGACTGCTGTTGTAGCCTGCGTGAAATTCATAAACTTAAAAATTGAAAGCAATTACTGTTTTATATGTTCAAAAGTTAAAAGCTGAACTGAATAGTGTCAGAAATGTGGTGTTTTCTTTTTACCTGGCTGGACTTTACCTACCAGTTAAGGACCTGTATGATACTAAATAATAATATGCAAAATTGAGACTGAAGACTTTTCTTGAGCTTTATAGCAATCAATTTATAGCAGTTCTCTTTCTGTCAGAAAGAGAAATTTTCAAGTGTGTGAGAGATCTACTTAGGTTGTAATTTATAAATATATCATTTTTCTCTGTAAACACAGCCACTTAATTGTAGCAGCTTTGTTCATTCAGTGGTTGTAGGGATTCAGATACGATGAAAGCTGAATATGAAATAGTGAAATTACATAATATTATTCAATAATATGTAGAATTGACTATTATATTGGGTTATGTGTTACAAACCAAATTACCAAGAACTTTCTCTCTCTCCAATATTTTAATTTATTTTAGAAATTTTTATAAAAAAAAAAGTACAAAAAAACCCTGCCAATAAATAAAACAGATAATGAAAGGTACATATGTACATTACATATGAAATGTATATTTCAAATTGTAACAACTTTAAAAGCAACTGTTTTTATTCTTTGGCATAATTACTTGGATAATTAAGGAAATCATATATTACAATGCAGAGAACACCAGAAAGGTAAGACAGCTGATTTTTTTCAGAATTCTGAAACTGTAAATCAGAGTGTTTAGTTAAAGCCACAGCAAGTGGCTCACCGCTAGGAGACTCATTCCGAATTCACTAAGAGATTTCAAATCAGAAAGACACTGGTCTACAAGCATACTATCAGAGACCCTGGAGGGTTTTCAATGGAAATCGATCAGAAGAAGTTTTTTGCAAAGAGAGCTGCTTCCTGGTCACAAGAGCACAGCCAGATTTTGGTGCACGCTGGCTGGGTATCCCTGTACATGCAGCCCTAAGGAGGGCAAGGTTGGGGAGCAGAAAGTGGACTGGGGACTAAGCAGCTGCCCTGTAGGGATGAGGACTGGCAGAGCTCCTGGCTCAGCTCAGCCAGGGGAAGGGAGGGATGACCCCCAACAGCCTGGCCGCCCCAAAACTCAGTAGTGAGTGATAGTCAGCCCCAAAACTTCTCCACAGATTTCCAGGGACCCCTGGGAGGCTGGAGCTGTGGCTGGGGGGAGCTGCAGCTGGGGGCTGAGGGAAGCTGGCACTCCCTCCGCACACACCCAGTTTGGAGACCACTGCTCTATTGGGACAGCCATTAAGTATGGTTTGTAACCTGTCCTTTAAATCAGCTTCTGTACCCAATGACTGGAAGATAGCTACTGTAATGCCAATATTTAAAAAGGGCTCTAGAGGTGATCCTGGCAATTACAGACCAGTAAGTCTAACGTCAGTACTGGGCAAATTAGTTGAAACAATAGTAAAGAATAAAATTGTCAGACACATAGAAGAACATAAATTGTTGGGCAAAAGTCAACATGGTTTCTGTAAAGGGAAATCGTGTCTTACTAATCTATTAAAGTTCTTTGAAGGGGTCAACAAACATGTGGACAAGGGGGATCCAGTGGACATAGCGTACTTAGATTTCCAGAAAGCCTTTGACAAGGTCCATCACCAAAGGCTCTTACGTAAATTAAGCTGTCATGGGATAAAAGGGAAGGTCCTTTCATAGATTGAGAACTGGTTAAAAGACAGGGAACAAAGGGTAGGAATAAATGGTAAATTCTCAGAATGGAGAGGGGTAACTAGTGGTGTCCCCCCAAGGGTCAGTCCTAGGACCAATCCTATTCAACTTATTCATAAATGATCTGGAGAAAGCGGTAAAAAGTGAGGTGACAAAGTTTGCAGATGATACTAAACTGCTCAAGATAGTTAAGACCAAAGCAGACTGTGAAGAACTTCAAAAAGATCTCACAAAACTAAGTGATTGGCAACAAAATGGCAAATGAAATTTAATGTGGATAAATGTAAAGTAATGCACATTGGAAAAAAGAACCCCAACTATACATACAATATGATGGGGGCTAATTTAGCTACAATGAATCAGGAAAAAGATCTTGGAGTCATCGTGGATAGTTCTCTGAAGATGTCCACGCAGTGTGCAGTGGCGGTCAAAAAAAGCAAAGAGGATGTTAGGAATCATTAAAAAGGGGATAGAGAATAAGACAGAGTATCTTATTGCCCTTATATAAATCTATGGTATGCCCACATCTTGAATACTGCGTACAGATGTGGTCTCATGTCAAAAAAGATATCCTGGCATTAGAAAAGGTTCAGAGAAGGGCAACTAAAATGATTAGGGGTTTGAAATGGGTCCCATATGTGGGGAGATTAAAGAGGCTAGGACTTTTCAGCTTGGAAAAGAGGAGACTAAGGGGAGATATGATAGAGGTATATAAAATCATGAGTGATGTGGAGAAAGTAAATAAGGAAAAGTTATTTACTTGTTCCCATAATACAAGAACTAGAGGCCACCAAATGAAATTAATGGGCAGCAGGTTTAAAACAAATAAAAGGAAGTTCTTCTTCACACAGCGCACAGTCAACTTGTGGAACTCCTTGCCTGAGGAGGTTGTGAAGGCTAGGACTATAACAGCGTTTAAAAGAGAACTGGATAAATTCATGGTGGTTAAGTCCATTAATGGCTATTAGCCAGGATGGGTAAGGAATGGTGTCCCTAGCCTCTGTCTGTCAGAGGATGGAGATGGATGGCAGGAGAGAGATCACTTGATCATTGCCTGTTAGGTCCACTCCCTCTGGGGCACCTGGCATTGGCCACTGTCAGTAGACAGGATACTGGGCTAGATGGATCTTTGGTCTGACCCAGTACGGCCGTTCTTATGTTCTTAAAGGAGCTAATTTTGCAGTTTATGTACTCATGTGCTCCTTATGAGCACCCGAGTCCCATCAATAGTACTGTCACAGTTAAGAAATAGGGTGGGCAGTAGAGTTTTACCACAGCGCAGCATATTCATAGGGCTAAAGTGTTAACATGGGGAGGAGCACTAAGCATCCTGGGATAGGGTTACTTTGGCTCAGGTCTGTGTACTGCACTGTGGATGCTAGAGCCCTAAGTTGAAGCATGGGTCAGAAAATCCTTAACCTAGGTGTAACAGGGTGAGCACCCACCCCTCATGAGCACCCTCCTTCTCTGGCTGATATGCCTGCAATCACAGTGCTTTTCAGCAGGATAGCCGCCACCTCTCACCAGCGGCACTGCTTTGGTTGGTTGGATGTGAGCCTGTTTTTCTTTTTCAGTTCTTACTATGGGGTGGCACCTGCCTCTCACAAGCACACACACACTCGCGAACGATGGTTCTCTCAGCAGGTGTTCAGCGACTCAGCCCTCTGGCTGAGCAGCACACACTGTCCCTCCTTCCAGGGTATACACTCTAGTTCTTTTCCTGGCAATAGTATGGGGCCATAGCAGTAAGGCTTCTTCCCAGAGGCACTGCCTTCTTCAACAACCCAACTGGGGCCATCTCAGTACCCTTGGCTGGAGTCCTTTCCACAGCCTTCCCTGGGCTCAGTCTGCAACCAGACCAGGAGGGCCCATCTTGGTACCCTCATCTGATTTGGCCAGGTTCTGTGCTCTTTCCGCCAGCCAGGCACCTGGTCTTCAGCAGCCTTTCCTGGACTCGGTTCTGTCTTGTGAGCACTCGGTGGTCCCACTGTTCCTCTAACCAGCCCTACACCCAGTCCTCCCTCATCAAGCTCCCCACAAAAACTGAAAGCTCTGCTCTGCTGCTTGCCTTTTATCTGGCCCTTCTGGCCCCTTATTGGTCACTCCAGCAGCCCCTCTTATTGGCTGCTCCTCTGCAGCCACTCTAGACTGCCTGGAGGACTTCTTGCTGCTCTATTCTGGGGCAAAATGACGCAGGGACACAAGGCCTCCAGCAAGGGGCCTCTGGACGTAGTCCACCCTGCCGCACTAGGGTTAAAATGCAATTTAGACACTCAAGCCCAGGGTTCCCTGACATGGCCAGCTGACTCAAGTCCCACTAACCCTAGGCTTACATAGCTGGTTAGACATTCCCTGAGAGGCAGAAAGCCAACAGAAGGTAAAAGAAGCAATGGTGAGAGTGGCCCTGAGAGGAAGCCAAGGGACAGAGATTCTACTGGACACAGTACTTGTTAGAAACACAGACTTGGATTTCTGAGCAAGGAAACTGCCTTCTGTTTGGTTCTATAGTGTTCAGTGTACATTCTTTGTAAATAAACAGGACTGAACAAAAAATACCTAACTTATATAATCAATTTCACCTGCTAACAGAAACAACCCAGCAAAGCCCCAAATATTGGCTAACTCCTCAGACCAAAAAGGGGTAAGAATACCAAAGACATGCAACAACAGCCAGCTAGGGAATTGCCTCTTGTGGGTTGTTGCTATAATGGTGCATAGCATTTGCCGAGTGAAGGACACACTAATTTGCTCCTCTCAGCACTCTCAGGGCTAAATTTTCCTTTATAATTGTTCAAACAAAAAACATCCATGCACAAAGCAACCATTTTTATATGTAAATCCTGTAAAATAGCATGCCTGACTAACCCATTTGTACATGCAAATGAGTACATATGCACATTCTACTTCTGCAGTTTGTCAGTCCTGTGACTAAGTCCTGTTTTAATAAGATCTGCAACTTGGATTGCACACAATGGTATAAATTTCTCATCAATGTTTGTGGCTGCCTCTTAGCTAAGAAACCATCATCTTCATAAGCAATTTAAAGGCCAGGGCTAACACAGGCTTCAGTGCACCTGCCAACTAATTTGGGAATAATACAAGACTTTTAATATGTAAAAAGCATCGATTGCTCAATGTAGTTATAAATACGTATCAGAAATCTTTTTCCTTTTAACATTTTAGCTTCAAACAAGAGACTGTATCAAGCCCTTTGCTTAGAATAGGGAGGTAATAAAAAACAACCACTATCCTGCCACACGCATTTGCTGTACAACTGAATTCAGATTCAGGCCAGATTCTCAATTATACCAAGGCCCCTTTTCACCTCTCTGGCAATATAAAAGGGTCTTAAAATGGTTATGAATTATATTTACACCCATTTTAAGACCCATTTACACTGCCAGAGCAGTGTAAATGAGAATCTGTCCTGGAACGCTCCTGTAGAGCACAGCTGGTGTTGAAATCAGAGTGTAGGGATGGCTGAGGAATGGAAGTACTTGACTGGCTGATGGTGAGGCGATGCTTTCCCTTCTTGCATGGGGCAATTCCAAACAGCTTTGCAAAGGAAGGGATGACCATGAAGGAGAAGGACCTTCTGTGTAAATGGTCCAAGAAACAAAGAACAGTTGCAGATAGAGACAGTACCATCTGGCTGGCATCTTCACTGTATCCTAGAAAGCTATTTGTTTTTTAAACCAAGACAGGAACAATTAATGTTACTTTCAGGAGTGATGAAATGGAGGAAAATGTTGCTGACCAAGCCAGAATGCAGACCAGGAGGATTTTAGCTGGCTAAATCTAGGCACTTTATCAGAATGGCATTACTTTGGCAAGGGGAGAACTTTAAGCAGAATAATTAAACAATGGCATTTTTTATTTAAAAAAAAAAAAAAAAGACAGAAAGCAAAGAAAGTTAAGGGCCAGACCATTCCCCCCCTTACTCACATCAGTGGGCAATTGCTCACACAAGCAGTCCTACTGAAGTTAGAGGCCTCTCTTCTCTCTTTTCCCCAGAGGCCTTTGCAACCCGACCTCTGGCCCTGCTGTGCATTGGTTCTGCCTGTCAATACTCAGTGAGTAACTGTTCCTCAGTAGAGAATATGACCCTAAACAATTTGCAAACCAGTTCAAGCATTTAATTTTTTGCAGGCCTGTTGATTTTTTTTTTTTTTTTTTTTTTAACATTGGCCCTGAGATCGGATCCTAAGCAGAGGCACTTCTCACTGTCAGAAAGAGCGACGAAAAAAAAATCCACGTGTTAAGGACTTTCCATCACTGAGTTCTGCTTAAATCTGGATATTCTCTCACTCTGACAATGTGTGCCTTGGTCATATACTTGCTTCTGGGATGAAGAAATAAGCCATATTTGGGAAATTACCTCAATTTTTCTCTTTTACTCCTCACTCTGAGGCCTAATACTCACCAGGCCTGACCTGCCTTCTCAGAAAGGCTACCCATGTCTCCCTCTTGGCCCTCCATCCCTCTGTATGAATCTATGTAGGATTCTATTATGAGAAGCACCTTGGAAATACTTAAGAAAGATCAATACTACTCGTGAGCCAGCTGCAAGGGGCCCCGACAGAGCGATGTGAGGCCCTTCCTCCTGCTACAGGTACAATCCCAGCCTCTGTGGAGCTGGAGAATTAAGGAATAAGCTCAACTTCTGAACTCTGATTCCCCAAGCAACAGAAGATTGGGGCTGGCCAGGGACACACTTTCAGAACAATATATATGAGCGCTTTCTTCCCTAAGTGGTTAATTAATCAAAATAAATACCTGCAGTCAGGAGCCTCCCCTGCCGTGCTCTCTTTGATTTGTTCAGAGAAAGCATTCCAAGACATCTTAATTTGTTGCTATGTGAATGGCTGCGACTTCACCCTGAAGTCTACAGCCTCTCAGTAGGAGCTGTGTGAAACCATTGATCACTCTTTTGAGAATATTTGGCATTCAAAGCACAGCTTTTCCTCTCTCTTCCCTCCCTGCCCCCAGCCCAGTTTTACCAGCACTAAGAGGTTTGGGATTTTATTTTATTTCTTTACACAACTCTCTGCTCAATGTGACCAGGAGAGTTAAAAGTGGAGCAGAATTCCTGAAGCGAACATCCCTTTGCACACTAACACCAAACTTGGGGTGCCCAATGAGTGAAGCTCAGGCTTGGATGGGCCCACAGGGATACGAGGATATCAGGAACAGTGACAGGCTTCTAACAACTTTCTTTATGTTCTGGGATGCATTGAAGAATAGCCAAAAACGGACTGTGGATGCTGACCCCAGGGAAAGGAAGAATCTACCCCTGCCTGAGGCAAGAAGCTCCTCCCAGAAATCCGTAACCCCATAGCAGCCTGTGGAAGCCGTTGGAGAACCTCCCAGGAGACCCCCTCCACCCTGACCAAGGCCTGAGGAGGGCACTGAAAAACTTGTTGGCAATGGGCCCTTTTGCCTGGAGGCCTGTGCTGGGGGGAGGGTGAAGAATCTCCTTGCAGGTCCCCCTGAGATACGGTGCGGTGGGTGAAGAACCAGGTGGCAGGAGTCTCTTTCCCAAGGCCTGATGAAAGGGGTAAAGATTTGCCTGAATGGAGACCCTAGCCTGAACTGATTTGTTGCTCTGAAGAGGGATTGTTTTGATATGTCAATTCAAAGTCACAGATGCAACCCCCAAAAGCAAAAAATACCCTAGCCAAACAACATATTGACTCAAACAGACTCAATCAGTAAATCAACTTAACGATGCCCCATCCCCATTCCTGCTCCTGCAGAAATCAATTCAACCTGCTAACCCTCAAGAGAAAAATCAATCACATCTTCCCTTCCTCCCTCCCACAATAGCTATATGCAGAATCCTCTGCATAACTGCCTGCTTTTCCTGGATATAAGTCAACCACGAGCTTTTCACCCCCTTCCCACCGTGCAAGCACTATTGGGAACCTCTTCAGCCCAGCCCCCACCCAGGCCTCAGTGAATATGTCTACACTGCATCTGGGAACCTCCCAGCCTCGGTCCACTGTGGGGCTTGTGGGGCTCACTCTAGCCTGCTAAAAATAATTGTGCAGACATTGCTTTGATGTTCTGCCTTGAGCTGGAGCGCAGCTATTTTTAACATGCTAGCACAGGCCCAGGAAGCACAAGTCTGTAGACCCGGGCCAGGAGGCTTGCTCCCAGATGCAGTGTAGACATGTCTGGGATGAGGGTGGGGAGTGTTGGGGTGTTCTTCAGTACCTCCCCCCCCCCAATAAACCCCTGCTTTTCCAGGAGGTTCTTCATTACCTCCTAAAGCCTCGGTGAGGTGCCACTGAGAGGATCTACTTTCTCTATAGTTCGGGAAGCTTCTTTCATTTGACGGTGCTGGTGCCCACACTGCATTCTGCATCACTTCTCTACAGTACTGACACCATCCCTGGGAGGCAGCACCTGCTGTCTTTCAGGCATAGGGGCAGTTGGGAAGGCCTGGGGAAATAGGTACATCTTGCAACTCTTTCTAAAAGCATCCAGATTATTCAACTAGACACTAATTCAAAGACCTATTGTTAAAAATCCACTACACTCCTAACATGTAGAAGGGCCAGCCACCTCCCATGCACTCCCTAATGGCCTAAGGTCTCACTATAGGTAGCCTGCCTCAGTGTCCGCATTTGGACTGTTCAGTAAACTCAAAAAACACTTTTGTCCACTCCCATCCCTTCTTACGTTCTGCTTTATTAAATTAACAAACGTTCAAAATAAAGTCCATCCAAAAGTCCACACAAACCAAAGTTTTCTCCTCCTCCTCGTAGGCATTTCTGTCTAGGGCCTTTCCTGCTTTGGCAGGCCCTTCCTAGGCCCTGTCTGGCTGGAGTCTCAGTCCTGACTCTCTTCTAAAGCCTGCTCACTCTTAGAGATCTCTAATCCTTGAGCATCATTATTATTTATTTATTTATTATTAATTATTATTATTATTCCTCTTCTCACCTTCATTGCAGCGTCCTGCTGCTCTTTATAGGGGAAGCACAACGATCTCTTCTAGGTATGCCTCATTCTATAATCAGGGTTGACTAGCCACAGCCCTTAAGGGGATGCTACCCTGTTACAAGCAGCATTAAATGACTCAGCATCAGCCAGCCTGAAAACACTGCGGAGAGCCAAGTCCAGATCGGGAGATACTAAAAACGAACTCCTGCCAGGGTATTAAAGGTTTTTTTTTTTTTAGTGTCTCCATACGCCTTTCCAAACAGAAAATCATCCTCTATCTTCTCCCTTCACAAATAATTATTAGAGTGCATTAAGAAAACTGGCTCCAAACTCTTTTCAATCTATTGTTCTCATCTTAATTAATTTCCCATTTATGTCCTATTCCCTTGTGGACGCAGAACCTACTCCCAAGAAAAGAGGTGAACTTCAAAATAATAGCTCACTGGAAATGCTGCTGGTGCAGCAAAGAATGTGTTGTCATGCCTACTAAAAGAAAAAAAGGCGAAGCACAATTTTCAAGGATTGAGCAACACTAGGGGTAACTAAATGAAGGGACAATTACTGGGATACAAAACTTGTCATCTCCATGTCAAAATTTGACTCAGGTGGATAGTGACTAAACAGCGTTGGGCCTGCGTGCACCAAAGGAGATAGGTGCCTAAGTCCCAGTTTTGGAACTACTGTGATATGCAAAACTCCCGCAGAACTCTGTAGGCACCTAAACTCACTCGGTGCCTACATTTTTGCAGTAAAAGTTCCCTAGGTGCCTATGTTTCTGGCTCTGGGCATGCGCACAGCACCTCAGTCTAGGCACTCAGACACTTATCTCCCACCTAAGCCCCAGAGCGATTCACAAACCAGGGGAAAACAGGTGTTCAGACACCTACATTGTGGGATGGGCCCAATACAATAAACGTGCTCAGAGGCTGCCTACCAGATTGGGCCCCTCAGGTGAGTTCACACAAAGCAGCAGCAGCAACAGGACCTCCCTCATAACTTTTAGCCCAGTGGCTAGAGCATTCACCTGGGATGTGGGAGACCCTGGTAAGTCTCCCATCCACCTAAGAGGGAGAAGGGATTTGAAGAGGGATTGGTCAGCTGCATGCTCTAATCACTGAGCTATGGGATATTCTGATTGCGGCTCCCTCAGTCTCTCCTGTTCAAGCTATTGCACTCTGGATAGAGTCCCCACAGCAGGGGGAATGGATCCTGGGTCTCCCACCTCCCAGGTGAGTGCTGTGACCACCAGACTATAGAGTGAGTCAGTCTCTCTCTCACAGTCATCTGGGACAAAGAGAGAGCACAAACATGAGAATGACTCTATAGCCTGGGAGTAAGAACAGTCACCTGGCTTTTTTTTAAAATAGGAAAACAAAGTGTATGGTTCAAATATGCGTGTCAGATTCCTACAGCGGTTGTGCAGTCCCTTGCAAGATCTTAAGGAGGCACTTTTATTGCAAGCCACTGTTTCCCTTTCTGGGGCAAGAACTAAATGTTGTAGCTGATAAAGGTGCCTTTAACATGCATCCACAACAAGGAGCATTGTGTATTCATTGGATGCACAGTTCCAGACTGATGGTGCTTTATCCCCATTCCCTTTGAAGACAGCATGATGCATTGTCCTACTAGGGATTAATAGAAGTGCTACTTGCATTCAGAACTAGATACTGGTAGCACTTCTGTAATAGTACAGACACTAGAACTTCTGCTTGAAACTCATGCTTGAATCATTTAATGTGGGGATGGAGGAGGAGGACAAATGCCAAAGTGAGGAGGATGGTACAAGAATCTATACAGACTAGAATGGCATAGATCACCAAGGGAAAGGACAAGTAAAGGACAGAAATGGCAGTGAGGAGGTGGAAGGATGGCAAAGACATGAGGTACCAAGGAAAATCATGGGAAAGAAAATAAGAATGGAAATTAAAGAGGGAAAGAAGAGATCAGAGGCAAAATGTGAAGTAAAAACAGGAGATGGATCACACCAAAGACAGCACCTCATCTCAGTAACAGCCAAGATGCAATGCCATCAGAAAGCCAGTTCTGAGGTACTACTAGAAAGTGACCAAGGTGCTAGGGAGATGCAGGATTATGCAAAGGGGAGAAATTTAAGTATTGCCCCCTACTTTTAAAATTGGGCCCATACTTTATGTTACCATTCCCGTTAACACATTTCTGAAACTGATCAAGCCCCACTGTGCAACTCAAAACATTATTGGGTTATTAAAAGAAACAGCATTAAAGCACTGTTGAGAGGTATATTTTCAACATGATGAATGGGCATATAGCTGAGTGCTGACTATTAAGAAAGAGAGTCACACAGCTAAATCCTGGAATCCCACTTTAGTGAAAATATACCTCTCAATGTCTGAAATAAAATCATAAAGGCCAGAGAATACAGAGTGAAGGGATTAAACTCTGTCCTTGACCCTCCCACAGTCACTATTTAGAAAAGGGTTCTCAGAGTAGTGAGTAATCTTACCTACTATGGTGCTGCAATACTTAGCCACAGTGGGTTTTGAATGGCAACCTTGGTTCTGAATTTATGGCTTTTATGAAGTTACATCATCTCTGTTATTCCACTTGGGAGCCTTCCAATATTTGATACATTTAGGACTGTACAGTGAGTTAAGAATGTGTCCAGGGCATCCAGCCTCTCCTCCAAAGCGGCAACAGAGCATAAATATTCTGTTGTGCTTCAAGCAAGATGCAGATAAGCTAAACTTACTCCATTGCTTCGTGTTGACAAATTAAAATAGATATTCCACTTCCACCACACAGAACCTTGTAAAGACCATGGTATGATAGGCAGAGGCTAACTAGTTAAGCGTGTGGGGGGCTTTAATGCTCCATTTCAAAGCAGGCTTTTTAAATTTTTGGAGCGTTTAAGGATACTGATCAAAATGAAGACTTGTACCCTGATCACATAGGAACAGGTGAGAGGTATTTGTGGGAAGAAGGAAACAATAAAAACAGTGAAAGGAGAAAGGATTGAGTTAGGAAAGGGGGAACTATTAGAGATTAAAGTTTAGAAGATCATAAAGAAACTAGACCATACAATGTCTGTTGCTCCATTAATAGAGTAAATGCAAGGAAAACCTATAAGCAAGTGCAATTAATCATTGATGAGCTTATCCACTGACAAGTAGTTCAAGACCAGATCCCAGAACACCATATTAAAATGTAATGTTTCTCCTGAGCATTGGGGAGTAGGGGGATGGTGTTCAAATTTTGCAAGGCTCCAATACTCCCAGCTTGAGTGGTGGGGAAGGGAAGAGGGGGCACTTTCTTTATTGGGATGTCATTTCAAGAAGATGAAGGAGATTTTTAATACTTATTTGTGGCCGTGTGTCAATTTATTGGCATTTGCTGGATTTAAGAGTTCTGCCTAGAACCAAGTACAGTGCAGCTGGGTGCTATACAAGGTTTCCTCATACTGTTTTGCCAATGCATTTCAATGGTGCCCTGCAAAATCCCTTGTTAATTACAGTTGTGGGCCCTCACAACACTGAATCAATGCCTCTCAAATCTAACCTTCCCACAACTCTCTCAATGCACTCAGCCTTGACCTGCAACACTCCTTACTATTCCAGTCCTTGGCCTTTGTTGAGCAGTGACTAACACTTGTCCTGCACTGTGGGAAATGGTGTGGTTATCTTATGAAGTATATGCACTGGCAGGCAGAGAAAACTACCAAACTCACTTCATTTGTGCCCCAAGACTGTGTACAAATCTCCCGAGGTAATTCAGCAAATGATGTCACCCCGGTAACTACTTTATTTGCCAAATATTTTCAGGATAGAACAGGAGAGATTAAGTTCTGTTTGAGCATGACACTAAATGCATGGAATTACATAGTGGTTTTGTGGGTGCAGTAGCATGCATGATTTTGCATATGAAATCATAATGTAATGCAATGCGACACAATAAACCAACTCTGTTAGAAGGTCAAAAATATGGAGACTGACATTCAGTGGCTCTTTTACACTTTCTAAATAGGGATACAGAAGTTCCATCTCCATATTGTTTAGTACTGGCTTAAAATAGAACTACAAACACACAGACAGCCTGATTCTTATTTAGATTAAGGCCCCTTTTCATGAATCTGGCACTGGTAATTTACTCCCACTTCAAGGGCCCTTTACACTGTCAGAACTGTGTAAAGAAGCCCTTATGTATCTGAGAATCAGTCTTCAATCAATTAATTTAACTAATAAACAATACAGTTCTTTTTCAGGCAGCACTGGCTAGAATCCAGTAGTTGGTGCTAACTGACATTATTCCTGTAACCCCACAAGTTACCAATGAACTTATTCCTAGCCTGTAACACTTCTTTCTGTTCCATTCCTGATCTCCCATGTAGCTCTGCCAATGCACTTCATTTCTGACCTGCAACATCCCCTTATTCCAGTCCTGGGTTCCCATGCAACTCTATTAATGAATGTATCTCCACCTGCAACTAACCTTGGATTCTTACATGTGGAAACCATCAATTGTGCTAAAATCCATAGGTGTTCTGACAGAACAAACATACAAGACCACCAAACTGGTTTTAGTGGTAGTCCAAACTAGCTTGAAAGCAAAAACCAAATGTACTCATTCTCTTCACCTTCTAGTGTATGCTGCCTCTCCCCTAACAGTCATAATAGTTTAGCATCACCTAACCCATGCAAACTCTTTTGAGCGTGTACATTTCTTCCCCTAGACTGAGCCCCAGTGGTGATAAGGTACATGAATCACACTGCAAATGCTTTTAGTGCCTCAAGTTTAGTTGAGCAAAATTCATTTTGCAGAATTTGGGGTAAAAACCTAAACACAGACTTGGCTTTTACTACATTGAACTTTAACCGATATGAATTTGAAGTCACAGATGAACTAAATATGAACATCAAAGTGTTATCTTTGCAAGGTTGCTATTCTCCATCACAGGGATTAACAAACACAGCTTCCTAACTGGTCTTCTGTTCCATTTTTAATCCTTCATCAATATAAATAAAACAGGATCTTACCTTGATCTTCTGAAGAGACGGGTGGCCTGGAAGAAAACAAAGATCAGTCAATCTTTTGTATGATGAAAAGGCTGCAGACAGGGTTCGGTGTCACCCTAGAAAATGGTGCAGGCGTGCTGGATATGAGGGAGCTGAGATATTCCAATCCCAGCTTCTCTCAGTAAGAATGTCTGTAAGAGGGGTGACAAGAAGGGAGCACTCAAAGCTATTTCAGGAGCAAGGCCTCCCAGCCAGAACAGTCTTATGGAATAGTACCACAGTGCTGGGCTGGTTGTGAGGCAGCTCATAGCTACTTCAGCCCTTAACAAGAGTTTCTGTAGGGTCTAACTATGGGGGAAGTCTTGGGACCTCTAAGCAGGTGTCAGGGTTGGAAATATCTGAGGAATAATGGTCATAGTGAGGAAGTAGTTTCCCAATCACACCAGGTGTCACTGCAGGGAATTGTGAAGGAGTGCTGGCTGTTTGGAGAGCTGCCCAAGTCGGGTTGCTAGAGGGAATGGAAGAGGAATGGCTGCAGAAGAACTCACAGACTGTACAGCCCCAGATTCTCCTAGCAGGGAATAGTGTAAAAGCACTAGCAGTAAGTCACAGAAGATGGGAGCATTTTAACAGGAGCAATGTATAAAAGTTTAGATAATAAAGAGCCCTTGAAATATATCTGCTGAAACTTTGGATACATTTAACTATCGTATAATACAACTCAATGGCAGGGTTCTGGGGATTGAGGGGATATACAACCACTGACTGAAAGGTTTGAAAACATTCCAAGAGTGACGAGGTATGAAGTGTGGTCAGTTAGTCAGGTCCTCAGCTGGTGTACATTAGGATAGCTTGCCTTACATTAGCAAAACTATCCCATTGTACACCAGCTAAAGATCTTACCCTCCATCACCTGTGATCAAAAATAAAAAATAGCACACATAAATTAATGCAAAGTACTGTACTTCATTTTTCTCCCAACACATTAGCACGGGGCAGCAGGGCTGGGGTTAGCCAAGTGCAAAAAATTTTGGACGTGCTTTGGCTATTTAAACTCAGTTTGGCAGCGTATGGTGGGTCAGGCCATCACCTGAGCCATTCCTACAAGATGACTTTAAAGTAAATGCACATTCTTGCTGCCAAGATAACACAAGAGCTAGCTGCTAGCATGGTAAGGCTTCTGTTTTCTTTCTGGCATAGTTTAATTTTACACTGATGCACAAACATGACAGATTAGCAAGATTAAACAAATGTCAGCATTGCAAGCAAAGTGATCAAAGCTGGAGTCAAAAAAGCATCTCATGGGAGGGGGTGGGGGAACAGAAAACATACCAGGAGCAAAAAGAGTATGTGAGTGAGAGTAACAAGTGGGGATAGAAGGGTACAAGCTTTGAATTCAGAGGAATAAAGAAATTGAGGGAGGAGTCACGATCTCCTTCCATAACTATAGGACATCCGAATCAGAATCAGATAGGCATATATGTAGGTGCAAACATGGAAGATGGAGAGGAAAGAAGGAAACTTCCCTAATGAGGTTTGTTTTTTACTTTTTAAAAAGAAGAGCTTTGCAGGGAAAGAGAGGAAAGAGTTACACTCAATTAGAGAAAAGAAAGGAAAAAAAGAGTTTGCCTAATGAAGATTATGACCATGCCAATATCCAGTGTATCTGTATAGATCAGAATTAATCAACCTGCTGCTACTGTTAAACACTCTGACTGCTGCTGAAACATCCTAGCCATGTCCTCTTCAGCCAAGCAGGCTGGTATATCCTGCCATTCCAATAATTTCCATGCAACATGGCAAGATTGTAGGTAACCCAGAGGATAGCATCCAAAATATTAAACATTTTAACTGCCCCACAGCATTAAGCAGTAATTGTCCTTTTCACAGTGTATTCCCTTCTTCCCACATGTCCCCAGTAAGGTATAAAATTCTGCAAACATAGAAGGCTAAGTGATGTAGGATGGCAGATACCAAGAGGTGCAATTCCTCTCTCTCTTTAGAAAGATATAACCAAGCAAATATTTACAGATAGGACCTTCACCAGAATTCTGAGCTGTTTTATCTTGACACCTCACCTCCCGAAGTGGTTTCACCCAATCTGAGGCATTTATTCTTTTTGTTTGTTTCTTAGTCACACAATTTTATCACTTTCCTTATGCAGAGCAACAGTACAGAACAGGACACACTAGCCTATAATTCAGTTAGATTACACCTGGGAAGACATGTGCTATTATCTCTAAAGCACCCACAAGGAAAAAAATACAGAAAGCAAGAGAGAATGCACATACACACATACACAGCAGGAGACCACTTTAGCAAGCACAAGACTTGTATTTATCATTTTTAAAACTAACGGTGTTATGTGTGCAGCTCTGAAAAGCACTTGGAGATCTCTGAATGAAAAGCAATATATGAGATATTAATTATTATTATTATTATTATTTTCACTTGATGGGCTGCAGAAGGGTTGTTTTTTGTAGGTGAGGTTGTTTGTTTTTTGTAAAGAGTGTGGGGAGTTTGGTCTCTTTTAGCACTGTTTCGTTCCCTGCAGTCTATATAGTTTAACGCTGCATTTGCTCCCACTAAAACCAATGGCATTTCACCAGTGCCTTTACTGGGAGCTGAGTTAGGCCAATACCAAGCACTTTAGAAAATCCATCCTAAATTGTCAAATGCTTTAGTCATTCTCTGCCAGATCATCTGGTCCAACCAAACTATGCTCATCACAGGACTGGAGAAAGGAAGGAATCAAAGGTGGCCTTAAGCCTAATGGCTGCTTTAAGTTATGCCCAGTTGCCCCAGAGCCAATAGGAGCTGGGAATCAGTCAGATGCAGCCATTTTCTGGCCACACCCCCTGCACTGGGGACTGGGTAGGGTTGTGACATAGAAAATGCCATGGTACTTTGCCACCAAAGGATTCTTCCATGTTGGAGGAATTCTCAACTGGCTGGATCCACTGGCTATACAGCTGCTTAACACCAGCTGACTGATGCAGCGCAGCTGCTGCATGAGCCAGATTCTATTAAAATGAACAAAATATGGAGAGCTAAAGAATCAAGCTGCAACCCACAGAGCCTGATTGCATTAAAAGGGGAAGAGAGAAGACAGAAGAGTGTCCCTGATGCAAAGAAGTTAGTTGCCCTACAACCAGTGACTCTGAGCAAAAGCATGGGTGTATACAGCTTGCATGAAACAAGATCTTCATTAATTCATTCTTATGAGCAAGGATTGCTTTACAATACAGGGCAGACAAGGCAGCTGTCCAGGACAGCAAAACAGAAGAGCAGCAAAATATTTAGTGACTATTTGCTGTTTAACAGAGTTGTTGGTGGGCAGGTGAGGAGGAGATCTTTTCTAGTATACCTAGGAAAACAAAGACCAGACTATGTGTGTCTTGACAGGCAAAGCAGGCTTTGCTTCATCCTCCACAAAGTATAGGGTCCCATTGCAGTGTTGTTCTTTCCCCCATCCCTAGAACCAACCCAAACTTTTTTTCAAAACCTCCAGCACCATAACCTGAACTTAGCTGAGATTCGAGGAAGTTCATGTAAGTGCTGTCCCCTTCTCTCTCCATTACCCCAACTGGCCACCTGTCTTTGATTAAATCCATCATAGGCTCGGAGCAGGTCTGGCGATATTTTTGGTGTTAACAGCTAATGAAAAGAGCTACCAGAGGAAACCATTTGCAGTTATTGGTCCTACAAAACACAGGAACTATGCTACGTATTCTTGAGCACCATTTTGTAGCACCTTATCTATTAACTATTTGCATATATGCAGATACAGAACTCCTGTAACAGTTAGGATCACTTTTGTCCTCAAGTCTGGTGAATTCTGTGGCTGCTCTGGGAATCACTTATACGAACAATCCATTGACAATATGAACTTATCGCTTATATGAACAAACCTCTGACAAAGGGAAGGTGTGTGTAATATTCGAACAAAGCCCCCCAGAGGAATACCAAGCCCCAGACCTCCTCCCTCACCTCCATAAAAATATTATCATAAAGGTAGGCTTTAAGCATTCAGGGGAAGGGAGTTGGAGATAAAGGAAGGGAGCTGGGTGGAAGGAGAAAAGATCTTAAAGTTTGGAGTAGAGAAGAAGGGTCTGATGCATGGAAAAGGAGGCAGGGGAAGGCATTGATAGGTTCACAAAAGCATCTAAGGACTTAACCAAACTAAGCCCTTTGAGTTGGGCCCATCACTAAAAAACAATTCTCCACCTGATGTCCAGAACTGTGCTATGTCACTGTAAACTACCTCCAGCCAGAATGAAAGCCAATGCAGATTAATGGCAACATAGCAGTACTGTACCAGGCAGAGGTTTAGCTAGCAATTACAGATCTGTACACACCATTGTTTATCCAATGCCTCCCAACATCCACAGTGCACCTATAAGACCAGAATGGCAGCCTAGCCTCTCTTTTTTCGCAGGCATAAATCCTACGATTAAGAAAGCTATGTGGGTACAAATCTAATGTGGGTGCAAATCAATAATTTAGTGATGTAACCGGTAGGATTTGAACCTGTAGCTAGTGCAGATGCCAAAAATGAGAGCATATTTTTATGGGAGAATAATCTGAGCCATAGTCTCCAAAACTGGTTACATCTTCAAAACTATTTGCCTGAATTAGTTGTGCCAAAGACAGGGCTCCCTTTCCATCCACAAGTGTGGAAAAGAAACATCAGACCTTGTTTGGCCTTTGTTGAGCTTTACTGTATCATTACGTTGCTGGAGATGGGACCAACAGCAAAACAACTAGCCAGAAGGCAGGACAGCCAGTTCTTGTGGACAAGCAAGAACTGCAGGACTAACAGAACCGTGACCCACAGATCTTGATATTTCCACTCCTCCCTACTTCCCCTCTGTAGTACCAACAAAGTGGGCCTTAGTCCTACATTTCTGTCACTAGTTGGCTACCCAAAAGCTGAAAAAGCTGGTGAATTCTGGGAAATTCAACAGAGAATTTGGCCCTTGATTTCCAACTGGATAGTGATGTAACTGCAGCTTTTCTGAAGGATACAGATCGGGATAAAATGTCAAAGTGCAGCCCCAAAGGGATACCATGTAGTAACACCACCATTTTAATGGAATTTACATACACCAAAAACGAATAGGAAGACAATGCCTATAGTTGCTTATTTCCAGGATAGCAATAACTAGTGATGCCAACTGTAATGTAAGTCCCACCGCCTTGATAGAGATTCCACTTGGAGAGCCTATTTCTCTGACACCTCTCCCCCTCCCTCGCTTGCCACATCCGCGTTTGTGCAGAGCAATGCTCTGATGTGTTAGTTATGGAGGGGACAAAGATGGCTACACTAGGGGTGTGGGAAGAAGAGTGGTGGTGCTATCATGTAGCCTCCTTTTCTTTCCACACATTGCATTCTCCTTTTAATGAGTCTCCGACAGTTGAGTTCCCCTCTGTACTGCACAGGGGACAGCATGCCCCCGAATGAGTAATTGCACTTGCAATTACCAATATACAAGGGGAAACTGTGAGTTGACTACACAATTATCCCTTTTGGAAGCACAAGTGCACATTTTGCATGTATATATATTTAAATATACCCCATACAATCACTATCACAGCAAGCTAGACAGAGATTTAGCAGTGCATTAAAAAGACCTGAATAATAATCATTTTAAAAAAACTGTTAGTCATCATAATAGACACCTCCAGGAAATTAAACAGCCTGTGCCATGACAAGCATGGTGTTCACCTGCCTGCAACATAGCATCAGGGCCCAAGGATTAAGGGTATAATCCAAAACTCATTGGAGTCTCTCCATTGGGCTTTGGATCAGGCCCTCTCACAGGATTAATCTCCCGTATGGCCAGGGCACCTTCGGCATCATGCAAACATTCCACTATCAGCGAAGCACTTACAGCAGCTATTTCCAAACGCTCTTTTCAATCTGAGGGCTTGAGGTTTATTCAGCACCGGAGGGCTAGGGAAGGGAACACTTATTTGTAAGAAGGGAAAATGGGGAGTGTTGTGATGTAGAGCTCTGTCTACAGGGGCTTGAGAACCTAGAGAAACCCAGCCAATCTCCTACAGGTAAATTCTAACAAAATTCCAGTAAATGGGTACCTTTTTCTTGAAGACTAAAGCCCCTAGAGAAACAAACATCGAGCTGGTGAAAAACAGCTATTTTTATCAATAAACCTGCAACCGAAACCATTTGCACCAGGGCTACTTAAAACAAACCGCTTACAATTTAAAGGCCAAATAGCAACCTGTGTGCAGCACTTACATTGTTTTCCTATGATCTCCCCTGTACACACACTTTTCTCTATTTAAATGATGTAATGCTGAAAACTTGCTAACTCACTCTAATTTTGCCAGTAACTAAAGGTAGTTGGAGGGGGAGGGGAAAGAGGGGAGCCTTTAGACTAAATCTGTTCCCTTTCATTTTATGTTTTTGTATACATCTTCAGAACTGTAAATCACCTTCCTGATTTAAACTAATTTACGTAGACCTCAGTTTTAATCAAAGAGAAGCTTTAACATATAAACATTATTCAATGTGCGAGCTCCCCCACACCCTGGCACCTGCACCTGTCACTGATACAGTCTGGGACTGGAGTAGCTGTCAGCTCCCATAGCCAGCACTTCTAGTGTGCTACCGCACCTCCTGATGGAGACAGTCAGGCTGGAGAAGCTGCACAATCTTCCATTCCATCCAGAAACTCCTACTGGGAAAGGTGGAACTGAACTAGAGATATTGGTCAGACTGTCACCAAAATTATTCCTGCAATAGCAACTGATGGGAAATATTGGAACCAGAGTAATTGCGAGTTTCCCCACATGCAGCACATTTCACCTACATCTACTCTCTACGGTGCCTTCTGCTGTGAGAAGCTAGGAATCTGCTGGAGCACTTCCACTGCACTTTCTCAAAAGCTAATCAGTCCATCTGTCCGTCTTTCCTTCGTTCCTTTAATCTATTTCTCTAAGATAATGGCAATACTAATTAAAGCAGCAAATAAAGAAAACTCCTGATCAACAACGCTCCATTCATCAAACAAAATCCCATCAGGGCCAGCTCCAGACACCAGCCAAGCAAGCTCATGCTTGGGGTGGCAGATTCTAAGGGGTGGCTTCCCTCCAATACTTTTTTTTTTTTTTTTTGCTTCGCTGCTCCGGCCGCCCCGCAGGTTTTTTTGTTTTGTTTTGTTTTTGCTTTGTTGCTCCGGCCGCCCCGCAGGTTTTGTTTGTTTTTTTCTTCGCCGCTTTGGCCACCCTGCAGGGTTGTGGGTTTTTTGCGCTTTGCCGCTCCAGCAGCCCCGCAGGTTTTTTTCTTTTTGGTTCACCGCTCCAGCCGCCCTGTAAGGGATGGCGGCGCGGAGGAGGGGAGCGCCCTGCTGGGAGCGGGCTGCGCACGCCGTCTGCCCGAGCTGGTGCCAGGTCTGCAGCAAGCCCGGCAGGGCAGCCCGCTTCCTTCCCTGCCCGACGACCAAAGAGGCGCGGAGCCCTCCCGGCAGGCAGCGTGGTGGGAGAGGCCGCGTGGCGAGCGCCCTGCTGAAGGAAGCCCTGGCCGCCCCCTTCTCTATCTCTCCCCTGCTCCCACCCCCTTCCCCCTGCTAGCCGGGGCGCGCATTCCGCTGCCCAGGGCACGTCTGCAGCGCAGGGAGTCGCCCTGCACCCTGGTTCCGGCCGCCCTGCACAGTTTTTTTGTGTTTTTGTTTTTTGCTTCGCCGCTCCGGCCGCCCCGCAGGTTGTTTTTTGTTTTGTTTTGTTTGGGGCGGCAAAAAAGCCAGAGCCGGCTCTGATCCCATTCAAATGAAGAATGGTACAATTATTTGCCAATTTGCAGACATTCATTCAATACAGATAGCTCAATGCTTCTTATTAAATGTAGTGATCTAATTTTGGGGAGTATTTCCCTTTCCTCCTTTCACTTCTGTCTCCATCTGCAAATGCAGTCATTGAATTGAACTGTTTGCAGGCAACCTAACATGCAAGAACCCAGCCCAATGTTGCTTAGTGGAAATGTCTCATGAAAATAAGTGCAGCTCCAGAGTATTTCTCTGTTTCTCCAGAGCATTTGTGCCCTTCATATTGTTTCATATCTTTTCCACTGCTATCTCACTTTTTAACTCTTGCAATTTGTTTTATTTCTCTCCCCATTATAATGATTTTGCAAACTGAACAGGATGGAGGGAAGAGTGCGGAACAAACCGGCTATACAGTACTTGAAGTTTTACTGCCATCTAGGGGAGTAGGGGTTTTTCCATTCAACAGTAATCAAACAGGGAAAGGCCAGGAGAAAGATGCAAGGATAGAAAGCAACACTTAACATTGCTTTAAAAGAAACAGGCTGAAACAGCTTCATAAGCTACCCTCTGAAAAAGAGGGGAATACTATCCAAAGCAGATAGTTTCCCCTGAGGCCAGGAGGGGAAAGAGTCCTCTGAGTACCTTGTACACCTACACTTCCTTCAGTTTTATGCTGTTGGCTGAGGAAGACCCTGATGCAGCTCATTTTGAAAGGAAGGATCTACCCAAATGACTAGCAGGATCAATACAGAGCTATGTGAGGTTCTTCCCTTCACATTATTCACTCTGCTGCCCCCGTCCTAATCAAGACGTGTTCTAAAAGAGGGAAGGTGAAACATCTGTTCAGTCTGGGCCTGATCCAAAGCCCCATTGAAAGCAGTGGAAAGATACCCATTGACTTCAATTCTCGCTGATCTGACCGATGAGTCATTGACAGTGGTGGGAGACAAGGGGCAGGGAGAAAAGAGGCGGCTGATGGGGAGGTAACTCTAGTGGGAGAATATGTTTCAGTCCCATATGCAGGCGGAATGACACACTAGTGGGAATATAAGGCCGAAGAGTTCTGCTACCCATTCAGAACCACGAGGAGGGGGCAAGGAAGAGATGAAGGGTATATAGGTTACTCAGCTTGCTCTGGGAAGCTGAGAAAAGGCAGCGATCAATCTGGTGGTAAATTCATTGGATTCTCTTGCATGACTAAGGGTCTTATATGAATAACCTTTTCCAGAGCCGGCGCTAGGCATAAGCAGACTAAGCAATTGCTTAGGGCCCTGAGCAGCAAAAAGGGGCTCCTATTAATTTTTAGTATGTGTTTGGGGGGGGGATATTCCTGCTTAGGACCCCCAAAGGGCTAGCACCCCCTCTGCCCAGATAACCTTCTGTCACCACCATAAGCTTTTGATTTGGCCCAGAAAAGAATTGTTTGGTAACTGCAAAGCCATCAAGAAGGTCGGAAAGCTGCTTTGGAATAGATCAATGGGATAATGTACTGCAAGCTTAGATAAAAACAAATTACCCCCACCACTCCAAGATTTTCAAAAACAGGTGCCTAACGTTGGGGTCTTAGATCCACATTTTGGTATCTAAATAAGTTGCTAGACCCAAGGACCCCCAAATAGCTTTAAACATACTTTTAAATAAACATTGGCCATGGCACATGTCACATCCACACTGAAAAAGAAATGAAGAGTCATCTAAACCCAAAGCAAAGTAAAACTGCTGAATTTTGCACAATACTGCTGTGGACTAACTAATGGAGAACGAACCACATAATGTTTAGCGGTTTGGGTGAGTCCTTTAAGGGGAACAGCACAGAATTACAGTCCAGGAGGCTGGGGTTAAGGAGGCTTTCAACCCACAGGCACTGACTCAGTGGGTGCTTGAGCACATACAGGAAAATAATAGTGGATGCTCGGCTCGGGTGCCCACCGGGGGTCCTGCCAATCAGCTCCTCCTTCGCCTCCCCTACCACTTCCCTCCCACCAGTGATCAGCTGTTCAGCAGCATGCAGGAGGTACCGGGTGAGGAAGAGCAGGGGGTAGGTTGAGGCAGAGTGAGGGTGGGGTGTGCTTGGGGGATAAGGTGGAACAGGGCGGGAAGAGGCAGGGCGGGGGTGGGCGGGGCAGGGAGAGGTGTGGTGGGACAGGGCAGGGATGGGAAGAGGCGGGGCAGGTGGGGCCTTGGGGGAAAGGGTGGGTGAGGGCAGGGCCTGGGGCGGAACAGGGGTAGAGCACCTCTGGGAAATTAGAAAGTTAGCGCCTCTGTTTAAACCACTTTTGCACCCTCTGAATTCTGGGCTGCTCCGGGCGCTGAAGCAGCCCCCGGCATAATTTCGACCCAATCTATCCCTGCCTGCCTATAGGCAACAAGACTGCCCAGAATCTGAGCAATGACATATGCTTCCGCCCCCCCACCCCCAACCCACCCTGACATGCCCAGCACAGCACAGCCAAACCCTCAACAGCCTTTTCCCCCCACCCCCAATGCCAGAGTTTATGAAGGGGTCCTACGGCTGTCATCCTCATTTCCTGAGCCAGAGACTTTGTTTTTACAGCCCCTTTATTCAGCATTTGCGAGGTGGTTCCCAGCAGCTATCGGTTCTCCCAGCCTCTACAATGAGGTAGCAATGACACTGCCTAGCTTTGTCTACCCCTTTTCAAACATCGTATCAGTCAAAACAGCCACTAGATGAAAACGTTAACTAGCTATCATAAAATAGAATCTGTTGGCACATGATGGTACGTGCCTGTGAGTGTTCAGTGTGTGTGTCTGTGTGTAAGAGTTTGTGTATGTATGTTGCCGTGTACATGTGTGAGCACATGCTGAAACTTTACAGCCCGCTTGGTACTGAATGAAAGCAGATTAGGAAGTGGTCTTGTCTCCCAACAGATGGTGGGTCCTTATGGCAGGGACATAGCGCATGGACAGAGGACTGTGAGTAGGCTTGCCTATGTATTGCTGGGTAAACCAGGACATCAGACCTTTTCCATCTTGGCTTAACTCTTTTTTCTTCTTCTTCTTTTTAAGATAAGACGGCAAGGCTAATTTCCTGTGCAGCTTTGAAAGATGTGCACTGTTATGTTCAAGTGGAGAGGAAACCTTGGGCATCAAAGGGTAAGAATTTCCTTCACTCTGTCTTTCTAATGAAGCTTGAAGCAAAGAGAACTAACTGTATACACAGACATAGATGAACAATGGATTTCTTCTCATCACATAATCCTAGCCCACCCTGTTAAATCCAGACAGATTTCCCTTTTGCTGGCTCCTGGTATCCTCTGGAGGGCTAAGGATGCTATTTGCACTCCCGAGAGCACCCAGCATTAGGAGAAAGGGATATTCAAGCAGTAGTAACGTTACCATCATCACGGCCTCCCATCCCTTTCCCTTAACAATGCAGTTTACCACTTGCCTTAGGGCAGCAGTAATCCCTTAAGGTCAAATTCCCAAAGGTCATTTTCTCTTAGCCAACGAAATAGAAAGATGTTGCACTAAAGCTGATATTCCCATTTGTTCCCCTGCCTTCCCTGCTATAGAGTTATATTATTCTCTGTCACAGATGCATCTCCTTCACTCCACAGGAAAGAGCTTGAAAGGAAAAAAAGATGAGGAGAGAGAGAGAGAGCGAGAGCGAGTGCAAGGTAAGTCATCTATTCTACTCTGGCCCGGACAATTAGCCAGAGATAGGAGGAAGATTTGTGGCTTCTCTGGCAAGCCATGTGGAGAAAACAGATGCACCCTGCTATCTCATCTCTGTCAACACAGATTTCATCTTTTAAACTCATTCCAACAAAAACTTACATTCCACTCAGAAAACTCATTTTCTCTCCCTTATCTGCTGACAATATTTGGAGGGGATTTTAAAACCAAATTGCAACAAGCTGTCTCTGCACCAGGGCCATGGAGTCCTTAGCCAATCATGCATTTGTTCTGTTCCTTGGAAATCAGCTCCAGGAAGAGGTTGGAGGCTGGGTTGTTTGTACTTCCCTTTCAGAGAGCAAGATGCCAGTCAGCCATGAGATCTCTCTAAAGAAGTCAATTTGTAGTCTCATGATGTGTGGGTGTGCTTTGCGTTTCACTATCTGCCAAAACAATTTATTAGCAGGGCAAGTTTCCTCAACTGCACATCAGGTGCTGGGATTTTACAAAATCATGAAGAGCCTTCATTTCCAGGATCAGGAAGAGGGAGAAGAGGAAACTAAAATCCATGCCAAATCTGTTCTGGGGTTCCACTCTGTCTAAAGTATTCACCTAGAAGAGAGTGAAAGTGGGCCGGGACGGGCCGGTATGGCGTACCGGTAAGAAGCCGTACTGGCCTGTACGCAGCCCACATTAAAGTGCTGCTGCAGCAGTGCTTTAACGTCGCCGCCTCTTTTGCCTCCCCCGTCGATGGCCCTGCCGCTATGGCAGCGCCGCCAACCGGAGGAGGGGGGGAGGGTCAGCGACGTTAAAGCACTGCCATGGCAAAGGACCCTCCTACGTCGCTGCCCCTTCCCCGTCAGTGGCCCTGCCAGTAGGGACGAGGGCGGCAAAAGGGGGCAAAAAGGGCAACAACGTTAAAGCGCTGCCGTGGCACTTTAATATCATTGCCCCTTTTGCCCCTCCCCTGGCTGCCGATGGGATGGGGGGGAAGGGGCAGCTGCCCCCGGGCTGGCGATTTAAAAGGGCCCAGGGCTTCCAGCTGCTGCCACCGCTATCGTGGCAGCCACTGCAGCCCCGAGCCCTTTTAAATCACTGCTGGAGCCCCGGGCGGCAGGGGCAGGCAGCGCGGATGGGCTGGCTGGGGGAGGATGACCCAGGGCCGGCTCTAGGCACCAGCAAAACAAGCTGGTGCTTGGGGCGGCACATTTTTAGGGGCGGCATGGCCGGCACCAGAATGCCGCCCCTGCTGCCCCTAAAAATGTGCCCTGGACGCCCTAGCTCACCTCCGCTGCTGCCACGGCACGTGAAACAGCTGAGTCGTGTGCCGCTGCTCCCCCTCCCTCCCAGGCTTGAGAGCCTGGGAGGGAGGGGGAAATCCCGAGCGGCCGCGGCGCGCGAAACAGCTGATTGGCGTGCCGCTGCTTGCCCTCCCTCCCAGGCTTGAGAGCCTGGGGGGAGGAGGCAGGGCTGGGGATTTGGGGAAGGAGTTGAGGCAGGGCCAGGGGGTGGGGTAAGAAAAAAACTGGGGGGCGGGTGGCCAAAATTGATTTTGCTTGGGGTGGCAAAAATCCTAGAGTCAGCCCTGGGCTGACCCCCAGCCCTGCCCCTTCCACCCAAGGCCCTGCCCCATCCGGGGGCTGGTGACAGCCCCGTACCAGTAAGAATTTAATATTACTTTCACCCTGGCTTAGAAGTAGGAATGGTGGGAAATATTATATTTCACAGTGTACAGAATACTCTGTATTTCCATCATATACTGAAGGGCCAGAAACACAGATAGTCTTGTCAGATCCAGCAGCTTTCATTACAACCCCTTAGAACCTCAGTCCCTAAACAGCAGGAGGCAGAAGACCTAATTCCAGAGGAAAAAAACAAACATAATTTGTCTAGCAATCTTTTATGCAAATAGGTTTGTGTCTATGCAAATGAAAAAGACACTTTAATTTCCTTTTTAACCACATTTATTAACAGCAGAAGAGGTGGCACAAGACTGATTTAAAGTTCAGTTATTGCTGGAAAAGGACTGTCAAAATGATGATGCGGGGCTCCATATATACTGAGTCTCAATTACTTTCATGGAAATTTTACTCTGTTAAATCAAAAAAATGATTTCTCTAAATGCCAGTCCTGATTAGATAAGTCAAGACCCTGGCACTGTACTGACAGGTGATGCTAAAGGCTCACCCATTTCTAGGGCACAAGTGATTAACTTGAGTGCTTTCTGCAGCATCTGTGATATCTTTCTGCTCATTTCACAGACTCAAGTCACTCACTAGGGACAAAGGGCCAGTAAAAGCTCCTAAAAGTTTATACTGGCTGATGCCTCAGAACCCCTGCTGGGCAGAGCTCTCTTGTATCCAATAAGGTATACCATGATGTATATCACTGGTGGTTGTTGCCACAGTCTGTGTTGTGAGAATGAATTTGTGACGTGGCATTTTCTGTTTTCTCAGTTCTAGGTCGCCAGAAGGCAACACCATGATCTTCATGCACCCAGTGCTCACTACAAGACAGCAGGAGGATGGCTGAGCTAACTCTGAGCCTTTCAGAATCCTGAGTTCTGACTGGTTATTCCTGTCGTCTCTTCCTCCCAGAAATGGGGCCTGAATGGGAGAAGACAGGGAATTACAGCTCCTGGATGCCCGAACAGCCAAAGATCTGTTTGTTTCCAGTTGGTGCTAGTGGGGGGTTTCCTTGTTGACAGAGCCAAAATACCAAGTTTGAGATCTGAACTGATTTCATGAAAATCAAAAACAATTTTAAAATAAAAGGGGTATGGTCAGAGACCGTCCTAGCCAAAGATGTGGTTTGGTGCCTTTCCTTCCCACTTGATTCCCAATTTGTGCAGCTTTTCCCTTCAAAATGGTGTTCCTTTTTCTACTCAGTTGTCCACATGAGGTGACTTTAGTTCTCAGCCATGCCCCGGAATGCCTTTTATTCACCATGGTGGTGATTAAAGGAGATGTTGCATCATATGGTGTGAAGGAATTTGGTGTGGCTCTGAGGGGCACAAGAATAAGCCAAAACAGGGACATCACTTTGGAGAAGCTGAAGAGGGACTAGGTGTGCAGAAATGCCAAAGTTGGAGAGGACTGGGTTAAAACTGGCCTGTAAGTGAGTGACCAAAGCAGACCAGACACATTTGTTATCATGCCTCTTTTGAGGTAGAATTCTGGATCAACACATTTATCATGTGCTTTCCCCACTGACCTTAGGGTAAGCTTTGTAAATAGTAGCAGAAGCAACAGGCATTTTTTCCAGGAAATTTTTACAAGAATTGGACACTGAAATCAGCATCCCAGAGTATCAGACACAGATAGCTGCAGCAGCTGCCATTAAGAAACTCCTGAAATCCTATGGGCTGCAGCCTCCTGAAAAGCAGCACAACAAGCTGAGAGGGAGTCCAGAAACCATACTTCTTTGTGCAGTCAAAGTACAAAGAGACCGAGTTTCCCTGAGGAGTGGTCCCTTTTATCCAGAGACATCTACCTGCAGTATGAGGATTGTTCTTATACATAGTTTACTGTACAGGGGGGAAATACTTTAGATATATATATATATATATATATATATATATATATATATATATATATTTCTTTAGTGAAATGAGTACAAAAGAAAACATCAGATTGATTCTGGCAACTTCTACCAAGGCTTTGATTTTGCAAACATAGGGATCACAATGGAAGAATAGATTATTTTATACCATTGTATTTAGCCAAATATTCAACAATTCTTGTAAAGCCTTGCTATTATTTCTCAGTCTATAAGCCTTCTTTGAAGGCATACAGTGAAACTTCTGAAATTCCATTCATGTAGTGCTGGGACTGTCTCTGATTTCCATTGTTTCACGGTACATAAAACTATCCAAGAAAAATAAGGCTAGGCAGAATTCTGCTTCCGAGTAAAAGAACTACCTTCAGAATGGAGACCCAAGAAAACCAACTGTGTTTGAATGCAGTGGAGAATACACCAATACACCTTTTAATCTCTCTCCCTTCCCCTCCTTGGTCATCTTGGGAAAGATGCTAAAATGTAAGCCTTCCTCATATGCCACATTAGGGTAATGAAAGTGGTCCCTTACAAGCTATCTTGTTAAGAGTGGAGGGCAATGCAAGAGAAAGAAAGAGAAGACCAACAGATGGAAAAACAGGATGAAGTAGAAGGGAGAAGCAGAGAGGGAGGGAGGGAGAAATTCCATTTCATCATGCTGTTGCTCTTAAATTACATTTTACAAGAGAAAGTATATGTGGGTGAGTGGGTGACAGGTTGAATTTGTGTGTGTCACCCTCCAAACGTGCTTGGGTTGAAAGCCGTGACTACACTCACAAATACATGTCTATGATCTTAAACAGGCCTGGAAAATTGGTTTCTAGGGGTGAGTAAACTGCTTGGATAAAATAAGAATATCCCACTCAATCCTCAAATTTGCACCCAGAGCTTAAACAGAATCTGAACCAAACAAACCTTTTAGTGTGTGGTGCTGAAATACTACCAGACAAACTATTTGGATGTATTTGGAAACGAGTTTTATGACATTTCATGCTCAGATTTCCAAAAGTAAGAAGCATAGTGAAGCATCTGAAGTTTTAAATGCTTATCCAAAGCAAACCTCTGGACCTCCTCAGTTGCACTCATCACTAGCAGCTTGCACCACACATTTTCAAACTGCACATGGCCTCTTTACATTTTCATAATCCTGTCACTGCATGAACATTTCTCTCCCTTTTCACATCTAAACTCACTTCCCTGATGCTTCTCTCACCTTGTGCTACACACAATTTTCTTTAAAAAAAAATCTTTGTAACTTCTGTACTGCCACTCTGATTTCCTCAGCAATGTTCCAATTCCTTTGGTTGTGATAAAGCACTTGACCTCCAGCCTCCTTTTTCTCCCCCCTCGGGAACTCTATTATTGCCTCATAAAGGAGTGGCTGGTGATATTACTGGCTAATTAATGTCCACTTATTGTGAAGTGTTGCTGCCATCTTCAAGCCCCTGTAGGCATTTTTCTTCTTCTGTATAACTTAACCAGATGGTGTGCTGGCCAACCTTCTCCCACCCTTCACGAGCCAGGCACTTTACTCAGATAACACATCTAACAGCTCTGGACACACAATGCCATTACAGCTGGGTAGATGTTAGACATGTTGCTATTACTCTTTCCAGGGGACTGAAGATGAAGGAGTTTGGTTTAGAGGTTCTTTCATTCAACATATTGCCAACCTCCATCAAGTACTGGTTACAGTTCACAGCTTCCCTTTTCAACACTGTCTTTTTTTCCCCTCACCTGCAGCAGCTAATATGGCAGGGGTGACCAAACTATGACTCGGCTCTTTTACAGTTAAAAGAGCTCACGGAGCCCCCCACACCTCTTTCCCATTCTCCACCTACCAGACTGGGGGGAGGGGCAGGGGGAGCTCGGGGCTTCTGCCCTGCAGTGGGGAGGGGGATGTCTCAGAGCTTCAGCCCCATGGGAGGCACCTGCCAGGGCTTGGGCCTTCAGCAGGAGTGGGGCAGAAGCCCCGAGCCCTGGCAGGTGCGACCGGCTCTAGAACTTCTGAAAATTACTGTATGCGGCTCCGAGAGTCAGTGGGTTTGGCCATCCCTGGAATAGGGTAACCATCCTGTGGCCTGAAGGTTTAAGTAAATAGCCATGAATGTTCCCCAGTGACAGACCAGCAGGTAATGCTCTAATGACACAGTAAATACTTTGAATTCATTCCTCACATTGCTCTGCTGCCAAAGAACAAGCACATCACCTCTGCATTCCACAGACAGTCTTCATGGACCCACAGAGACACAGGTTTCAGGAGAACATGCCTAAATCCAGCTCTTACTAATGACAACCGGCAGCTCAGAGGTGGTTTTGGAATAAGGAGGTGGGGATGAAGTGACATCCCTTGTTTTGGTAGTCTCCCACATCCTATCATATGTCCAGCCAAGGACTGCTAAGAAGCATTTGATCAGATGAAAACCAATTACTTCAAAGAGACAGCTTATGTGCTTAAAGTTAAGCACCTAATTACATGCTTTGCCAGACTGAGGCCAGTGTTCAGCACATTGCAGGATCAAGCCCACTCCCCATCCTTCCACCCCATAGGCAGAGCATTTCTCCAGCTCAGCTCTCTCAACAGAACATAGAGTTTATTCATTCAGAAAACCCTTTTTCAAATGTAACTTCAGGAAGAATTTTAGCAAGCCAGAACACAACTACCCAAAGAGGAAAATTTACAGAATACAGGGGATACCTCGTGTCTTGCATGAAGTTCCATCAGATCTTTTAATAGCTACAAGTGATCAGAGGCCATGTTTTACATCTCATCAGCAATACTGTACAACACCTCCAGCTACACAGCACAATATCCCTTAGCACCATACTAGGGCATTGGTCCAGCACTCGCTCTGGAGGAGGAAAGAGTGCCTTCAGCTGATTCACCACTGCCATTTTCTGCAGGCTCTGGGTTTCCTTGGAGGTCTCATTTTCAAGCACTTACCTGGGCAGACTTGTCTTAGATCATGAGAGCAGACCACAGCCAGGAGGAGTATGGCTGATGGCTGTCTGGAGTGTCCATATACCACCCTTTAAAATGCTGTCAGCCTTTTTGAAAATGCAGGGACAATTGAAAAGACAAGATATGTAAACAAAGAGATGCCTTAAGTCTCTCCAATCTGAATGAAAAGATCTACAGAGAGAGAATCTGAAAATAATTACGGTGCTTGGCACTGATCCTACTCTTAAGCCCTTGGAGGGAAAGAGATTTGATTTTAATGGTTCCTAGGCAGGGGTCTTTGTTAGAGAAAATTAATTACCCTTTTGTTTTTAATTAAGTGAGCTTCATGTGAGTTTATTTTCAGATGGCATCTGATTAATGATATTTCAAGTTTTTCCCCTGCTCCCTTTCTCCCTACCCCTTGATATGGAAGAGCTGTCTGTGGCCAATGCTTAGGAGTAGAAAGGACTGATCGCTAAAACCTCAGCACAGTAACTGGGAGGGGAGTCAGGCTCATTTTACGGCTGATGAACACAGGCCCAGAGAGTTTAAGACCAAAATTGTCAAAAGTGCCCACTAATTTGGGGGTCCTGCAGACAACAGTCGTCCTTCACTACACAATCCTGATTTCTCGCTACAACAGCTCCATCCTGTACACTGAATAAAGCAGGGGAAATTGTATGTGACCATGTAATGTAATTCCAGGTTCTGGAGAGAGGGTTTTCTAGTGGTTACTGAACCTTCTGACCCTGTAACCCTAGCCTATCCACCCACCCAGGCTCCTTCTTCCTTTCCCCTTCTATTCCCATCTAGCCTCACACATTGGCTCCTTCCCCACTCATTCTGCTCCTATCCATCATCTCCATCCTTTTGCTCCTGCTCCCTCCCTCTGTGCCAATATACTCTCCCACCCACTACCAGCTCCTAACCCGACTCCTCTGCTCCACCCGCTTCCAGTTCCTGAAACGTGATCCCCCTGCTTCCACCATTTCTCACTCATCTGCTTTCTAGCCTTCTCCTCCTCATTGCCTGGATGTAAGCAGCAGAAGCATTCAGAGCACAGGACAGTCTCCCGCCTCTAAGTTCTTTATGCCTGGTATTGCAATGCCCTACTCCCACCAGGAGTAGCAATCACAGGAAAAGTCCTGCTCTGCATCCCTGCATTGAAGCATGCTCAGTATGGCCAGAATCTTCAGATAATGTAGCTGCCAGACTTGAACAAATCTCTACTGAGCATGTATGAAAATTTTCCAGAGGTTTATAAGGTGGCCATATTTGAGTGAATTTTCATGGAAATGGCAAAAGGCACATCTCTGGAACCAGGCTGACTAAATTTCAAGTCCCTGATCCAAAGCTAGAGCGTCTCAATGAAATGTTGTAAGATTTTTTGTAAAAACAGGCAAAACAAAGTACTTTCCCCTAATCTTCCCCATTCTCGGAAACAGCTGAACTGTTTTAGTTGAAACTTTCAAAAAAAATTAATTTGAGGCAGACTCTTGTTATGGAAAATTCCAGCCCAAACAGTTAAACTTTGACAAAGTTCTAAGCCACTGAACACAGGGTTCTATAATTGGAAGTATCGGGTAACCTTAACAATAGGCAGCACGACCAGCTGTACCTGCAATAAATGAATCCCTCTGAAAAACACCATTGTTGTATCTATGCAAATGTTTCTTTACACATCACTTTAAACAAAATCTGTCCTCACAGCAGTCAGAACATTTTCCCCATGTAATTACTTTTATTCCACTTGGCCAGGGTTTACATTACATCATTCTAATTTCTTTCTGCTTCACATGCCCCAAGTTTAAGGCCCTATATTCTGGCCTGGGGAAAGCTGCAGACTCTCCCAAGCTGTTTAGGTTTCCCTCTGCAATATTCACAGTCCCTATCATTCTGGGGAGCACAAGATCAAGGCCAAGAACTGAACCAAAATATTCCCCATGACAGGGCAGAGTACTAACCAATGGACACTGTGGCAGTCCCTTTTCACATGTACACATATAATTGATCTAAGAGACAGGAATTAACTAAAAGTCAGGCTATAACAAGGTCCGTGTGATCTGTATATAGAATTGCTCTTTCCTTAGGCAGACCTGGGTTTTCTCCCCCTCTCCTCCCCCTGCCCCCCCCCCCCGATTGCGAGTAACTGGAAATGTAAAAGAGAATTGATGTAAATCAATCTAAATCAGTTGCTATAGTAAAAAGGTGAGAATTCCAGAACTAACAAAGGAATTCAGCAAGCCTCCTCCCATTTAAGTTTCAATGGGAGTTGTGTGTCTAAATCTCTTCATTAGTGTTTGAAAAATCTCAACCAACAGGAACAAGCAGCTGGGCTCCACTTCTGAAAAAGGTGGAGAGGGTGGGGAAAATGAAAGATACATGCACACGCAAATATACACCTTTTATGTAATGAGCGTCAATTAAGTCTGGGGTGTAGCCTAAAGAATCATCTCATTGACCCTCCCCAAATCCTTAAACTGGCCCTGAACATCATGGTATGATCATGGTGAATAGGAAGCTGTTACATTGTGGAAGTGGGACAGCAAAAAGTTGTCTAACAGGCCTGCCCCGAAATGCTAACCTTGGCTCTGATCCCTTGGAAGCTGTGGCCTATATTTTCAAAATGACTAGTGATTTGGCGAGCCTCCATTTTGGGGTGATCAACCTGGCGCACCTTAAAGAGGGCTTTTTTCAGAGGTTGAGCATTCAGGTTGTTCTGAAAACCAGGACCTTTTAAGATTCCTCCAGTTTTGTAGCCCAAAATTTGACATATTCAAAATCACTACTCACTTTTGGAAATCTGGACCAATGTTTTTAAGACTACAGAAGACTGAAAGCTGGAGAAAGAAAGGAAAGGAAAAGCAACAGACAGAGAAAGAGGATGAAGCAGAAGGAAGAAGTGGGGGGAAAAAAAGATTCCATTTCATCCTGTCACTGTAACCCACTACATTTTAAAAGACCAACTAAAAGTTGTCAGTCCTGACGGTGACGGTGCAGCATCAAGCAGAGAAACGCAGAGGGCTCTTACTGCAGCATGTGTGTCTGGCTGGCGTCCTTTTGTTTGTCAGGTACCTCGTAGTGCGGGGAAATCTTGCCAAGGCCACTGTCACTCAGCATCCGCTTTCGGACTGCAGGGTTCCACCGATCCGATATTCTAAAAACACAAGGAAGAAAGAGAAAGAGATGAATTCCACAGCGACTGCTTTTCACTCTCCAGTTTGAAGCTCCCTTATACTCATTCATTTGCAGTACTTTTCTAGCTGGATTAACCCTACATAGCTCATTGGGAGAAGTGAGTGTGGGGTTTACTTCAGTGTGAGCATATATTGAGCCAACAACAGGACAAGGGGAAATGGAGACACTTCATTGTAACTCCCAGGTTCACAGGTCAATTTAAGACTCCATGTACCAGTATCTGAACCTAAGCCCCATAGAGAAAGAGTCTGTAATTTGATCAATGGATCTGTTTACCCAACTCCTTACTTTAATATCTGCCTTTTCCTCTTCCTACTGTCGGAGTGGAGGAAGGGAAGAGCCCACTCCTGGAAAAGCTGCAAAGGCCAGAACCCAGCCTGGGAAAGGAACTACTTACCCAGAGGCCTGCTCCACTACCAGATCCGGCATTCCCGGCGGCGTCCCCACCTGCTGTGATATCACCAGCTCTGGGTCCAGGATAAAAATCTCGTCCTGAGAAATTTCCGTCACAAAGTGCAAATGTTCCTTTTAGAATGAGATAGAGAGTTAATAATGAGTCACCAGCAATCTATCAGGAGGCCAAACTGGCTATTAGAAAGCTAGGTGAAAATTGGCCCATCCTGCAGGATTTCCCCCTCCGTCTGCAGCAAGTATCAATTCCGTAACAATGCTTACAAGGCTGGTTCCACCTTGTCTCCATTGGTCTCTATTCTACATTCCACCAACAACTGAGCAACACCTCCCAATAGACAACTGAAAGATCCACAGAGACTGCTGATACTGACATTTGTGGCTAGACTCTCCTGCCAGTGTTCAGGATTGAGGGCTGCCTGGAAAGCCAGAACTGACTTTCCTTGGCACAGAAGAACATTTCAGAGCTTGGTGGGACTCTCCCAAGCCATTTTATTTCTTTTGTGCCTAGTTAGTTAGTTAGTAAGTTAGTGGGGGGTTGCATCTCCATTATCACTGCCCCTCTCCTTCCAATTCCTTGGAGACATAGAAGACAGCTCAGAAATCCCCACCCCTTTACCATTCTGGGAAGTTCAATGTGAGTGTGAGGGAGAGTAAATCTGCAATCCTGTGCTCAGTGGGAAGATCATGGATCCTCACTTTCAACCCCAAAGAGACGGGGGAGGAGGGAGAGAGCAGACCAAAGGGCATCTATAGCTTCATAACGAAAGCTGTGCAAAACTCAGTAGGATCACATCCCTAGAGGTTCAAGCCAACATTTTACTTCACTCTGCTTGTGAGTTTCAGGTTCTCCAAACTTTAAAGTAAAATCTCATCCAAGCAGACACCTGGCTATTTGTCAAATTAGCAACTTGTGTAAAGACATCTCTTCTCAGATGATTCACAGCAATTGAAGCTGGGACCTCTGGTCTACAAGCATGATCCTCTACTGCACAAGCTACAGGACCATCTCCATCAACTTGGAGACAGTAGCAGACCCAGGAGACTTTTTCACATGGTCCAGAAGAAGAACAAAGACACACCTGCCCAGTGTGTTACAGTTCCATGATTGTGATGCAAAACCATTAACTGGTCCATCCTGATTAAAAACTAAGTCCAGGGTCATAAATTAGTCTCACACTCAATTTGAAAATAAAACCTGAAACCAGTGGAGTTTGATAATTGTTTTCTGTTTCTTTATGCGCATTTTATACAGCTCTAAGCATAATTCGCAATTTGTAACATGGTAAGTTCCACAGCTATCCAATGTCATACACGGAAGATTAGGTTTTCAGGTTTGTTATAAACAGCAGAAGATAAACTGATAAATATTCTGTTTGCACACATATGTCCTTAGAAATAGAGGATAAGGAAGAAGAATGGAAAAACTATTTGAACATCAAATTGCTTGTAGATAGAAGTGCAGATCTTCAGTTGGTATAAATCGTCACTGACTTCAGTAGAGCTATGTCAATTTACACCAGCTGAGGATCTGGCCCAAAATATATTTCAGTTTTTCATGAGGCATCAGCAGAACTTTAAGACACACAGGAACAAATACAGATAATTCATTTTAAACTGTGTCTGACAATGCTTTAAAAAGATCTATAGAAATAGTAAATGGATGGAAATTTACCTGAGATCTGTCAATGCGGTAAAAACGATCAGCAGAAGTTGCTGCAAGAAAGGGAAACAGCAGAGCTGTGTTAAAGAAACTGCTCTGAGCAAAACTGAATCTACAATGTAGATTGGACTAAATTCAGCCCTTGAGTAAAGACAACTAGAGGAGTCATGCCAGCTTTTCATGAGGACTAATGTGGAGATTTTAAAGGCAGAGTTTAACAAAACAAAGGTCATGGTACTTTGGATTTTTTAATAATCACAAAAAATATCACACACACGAAGTGAACTTTAAGGCTCACTGTGAAGTTTAATATATTTTATAATAATAATATCACAGCTCTTATAGAGTGTTTTTCATCAGTAGATCTCAAAACACTCTACAAAGGAGGCAAGTCTTTCCCTGCGTTGTTAATACTGCTCAGCAGATACTGCTAAACAATTTATTTGTTCTGACCATATTCATATCTGCTCTTGTTTCCCCCCACTTTCTGCTAACATTTCCAGCAAATGATTTTATTGGCAGGAATGTTCTTTAAAACAGCAAATTTTAGGAAAATAATGCAAAAGTATGGAAAGTGAATTTCAGATTTGTAATAAGAGACAATCATACCAGAAACCTAATACAAAGAGTTGCCTTTCATTCAGGGAACAAAAAAAACCACATATGATTTATGTGTCCAACCATATCAGCTCAATTTTTTATATCAAATAAATCAAATGCTTGTGAACAAGCTGCAGATCAAATAATTGGCTAATAATTTTGAATTGAAAATAAATTCAAGAAAATTGCAGTCTGTTCATGGTAAAGGTGAAGAGAAAAAAGTTCTATTTATGAAAGCAGCTTAGATTATTACAACTGAAAGGATCTGAACTGTCTACATTGTTTTTCACCATCTGTGCTGTTTACCTTATGCATGGCACTTACTTTGGGCAACGAAACTACAGACTTGACAGTTTCACTTTGGGGTTTTTATGCAGTAGCATTTTGCTGCTGTGTTTTAATTTTCAACATTGCAGAGGAAAGTTGAAATCCAAAAAGACCAAAAATGAACCAAAATCAACAACAACAACATTTGTCTTCAAAGGCAATCTCAAAGGCCTGCTATAAACAGATGCAGCCATACTGGGGGCAAAGTACGGCCAGGAACAGCATACTGTTTTAGGGTGACCAGATGTCCCGATTTTACAGGGACAATCCTGATATTTGTGGCTTTTTCTTATATAGGTGCCAATTACTCCCCACCCCCGTCCCGATTTTTCACACTTGCTATCTGGTCACCCTATGCTTTATCTTTCAAAAAGAACAGCCGGTGAGGGGGGTGCATTTACACAGCCCATGGCAGCGAGCCTCCTAGCCTAGCTCGACAGACTTGGGCTTGCTCTACCATACAAAAAACAGCTGCGTAGGTGTTGCAGCTTGGGCTGGAGTTCGGCTCTGAAGCCTAGGGATTGCAGTGGGCTTTGGAGCCTGATCTGCAACTTAAAAGCACTGTCTACACAGATATTTTTAGCGCTGTAGTCTGTGGACCCAGGCTGGGAAACTCACTGCAGTGGGTTGCCACAGGCTACGTTGACCTAAGTGCTGCTGGCCACAGCAGGCACACTAGTCAGCCAGGCCTCTAGCCACACACAAGAGAAAGGTTTTGCTCTGCTTCTGAGAAGGAAAGAAGAGGCACCCTTCTCCTTCTTACCTGCCAAGCACAGCAAAGGGCAGCACCTGGCCTTTACGCTCAGAGTTTTGGAAATACTAGTCTCTCAATGTGTATCAATGACAAGACCTGATCATAGCGCCAGAGGAAGATACACTTACCATCTAGGAAGCACCATCTAGGAGAGAGCCTCTGAACAGAAAGTACTCGTGGGAAGGAACCTTCCTGATCCTGGGTGCGGGGGAGGGAAAAAACATTTTAAAAAAAATCTCTTTTGTCTAAAACTGTATTTATTTATTTTTCTTTGCTGACTTTACCCTAAAGGTAAAAGCTAATTAGCCTAGTCCCACTTTCTAGCTGTCAGTTCTTATATGCAAACCCATCTTCTTTGCCAACACTAGTCATATCCTTTAGTACCCATTCCCTTCAGCTCAGAAGTCTCAAAAGCCCAGTATCAAAGCTAACTAAGTCACCTACTATGTCACATGGGAATTATTCATTTACGGTGGTGGAGACGATGATGAATATTGAGATGGGAGGGGTCTAAAAACAGACACTGGAGACAAACAAACATGTCAGTAAGGCTATGTCTACGCTGCAAAAATAGGTGTGTTCTTAATCAGGTTAGCGAACATGGGTTAAAATAGCAGTGAAGACACAGCAACTCAGCTTTTAACTCAGGTTCGGAGTTTGAGTGAAATCCTGCAGGGCAGCCTGGGCTTGAACTCAAGTGCTAATCTGAATTAAAACCCAAATTATCTTGTTTTCACTGCTATTTTAACCCCAGTTAGATAACGCAGGTTAATACCATACTTTATTTTTTGCAGTGTAGACATGCTATTATACGCCTGTCTTCACCCTGATCACAATGCTTGTACGTTGTGTCCTTGTCTCATTCCCTCCATCTATCTTCATATTTCTAGTCTGTCTGCTCATTAGGTTAGGGACTGTCTTCCTCTGTGTTTGGAAACATTAGCACTTTTGGGTGCCACTGTCATTTGAACAAATAACAATAATCCACTAACACAACCATCCTTCTGGCTGAAGAGAGATGCCTCTCGAAGCCTGGCAACGCCACTACTAGAACTGCCCAGAGGAGAATTACTAAGGAGAAATATGAGGCTTCCCCTGCACACAACAGCACCAAAGAGCTGAACATACTGGCCCTGCAGCACTCTCAGTTTCATCTGAACTGGGGAGCAAAGAACCCAGACTCTGATCCACCATATGGTGCTGTCTGGTGCTGCCACTAGACTAACAGGCCAGCTGATTGCAACACTGTGCTGAATGATTTACCAGCATAGGAGATGACTCGGTCCAATTGGTCATAAGTGAACACCCAAAACTTCTGTACATTTAGGGCCAAATTCTGCTCTGATTTACATCTACAGCAGAGTTGTCCAGTAGGGTTGCATGGAGTGTAAATAAGAGCCGAATCTGGCCCTGAATTAGAATGCACAACGAATAAGGACAACAGACTATGGTGGGTATGCACCAGAGTGCAGGGAATGGGGATCGATAACAGCACAAAGGGGAGGAAAGACTCCATTTGAGAAAACATTGTTTTACATGGACACCACAGCATGATAATCATTTTATTTCATTTCAATTATTTTTTGTTTAAAGATCTAGCACCACAAAGTGAGTTAGAGAGTCACAGACTACAAAGCCTGGAGGGACCATTATGATGTTCTAGTCTGACCTGCAAAACAGCCCATGGAATTCCACCTAGCCATTCTTGCATCAAACATCTAACTTCTATTGGAGCTAGAGCAGCGGTTTCCAAACTTTTCAGGAAGACCACCCACCAGCTGCATCTTGTCTTTTTTCATGACCCACTCAGGGTCCAAATTTGTGGGCCCAAAATCAGGCCAGCATCCTTCTCCTCCTCTGCCACTGCTACCTTCTTCTCCTTGCCCTGCTAAAGGGATACTGACCTCTCACAGAAGCACCTTCCACCCTACTCCGGGCCCAGTGCAGAGGAAAGGTGCTGGAGTGGGGATAGGAGAGTGAGCACACCCCACACTCACCCCATAGTGGCAGCTCCGGTCCCACGTGGCTGGGCCCAGCTTCTGGCTCCGGACATTGCCACCTGGTGCATGAGATCATAGCACCACTCAGGTGTGGCCCAGCCACCACTCTGTCATGATCGAGGGGCAGCTGGGCCAAATTTGAGTGAGTGGCACTGCAACCCTGCATGCCAGGTTGCAATGTCCAGAGGAGGGAGCTAGGCCCAGCCCCACGAGACAGGAGCTGCTGCTGCAGGGTGAGTGTGGGTCAGGCTCACTCTCCACCCTCACCCAAGACCTCATCTCCACATTAGGCCCAACCCATCTCCAACCTTCCCACGACCCACCATTTGAGAAACACTGAACTAGAATATATTTTTTTTTAGAAAGACAACCTTGATTTGAAGACTTCAGATGATGGAGAATATATCATACCCCTAGGTAAAGGTAATTACCAGTGATTAATTACCTCCACTGTTGAAAATGTGCAGCTTATATGGAGGAGGAGAAGGAGGCTGCTTAATACACAAGAGGGAAACTGTATTAGGTATAGAAGGTAACATAATGGACGGTTTCCCTTTATTGTGCACAAATAACACATTTGGAGCTTCAATACAGATACTGTCAAGTACTTTGTTTATTTAATAGCTCTTAATTTTTGTGGATTTACTCATCAATATTTGTATCATTTAGAAACGTGAAAATAACATTTATTCCCCTGTGGATAGTTTTGTTTTTCTGCTTTGCAAATGATTATTTGTTTTCCAACTATTTGAGATATTTCTAAGATGTCTGAAGAAACCAAAGAATCTAGGGGGAAGGGAAATGGTGTTTCATCTCTCCATTCCCCTAGGTTGCAGAGATGTGCAAATCAGAATGCTCAAGAATTTGTTGGTTTGTTTGTAAATTCCTAGGGAAAATCTCTGAGTGACCTGAATGAGGTTGTACTTTCAGCTAAACTCTAGATAAATGAAACTTCTGGTTGATCAAATCACAAGTCACATCTCCATATGTTAGTGTGTATCATGCACTGCTTCTTCATTTATCTAAAGGTATTAGATGCTTCCTCAACACTTGGAGATGTAATAGGGTTATTCCAGTACTGTACACATATACACATTCTTGGCTTCCCCATTATTCTTGGTCAGCAGAGTGCTTGCATTGTTTACAATAAGCAGTCCCCATGATTAGTGTTTAATGTTTTGATGGACTGTGTCTTTTGTTTCTCAGCCAGGTGGATGCATATTAGTTTGGCACGAGGCAACTGCAAGTTGTTAACAACTTTCCTTGGCAGCCTACCAGCTTTTGTAAGATTCATCTTATTAGCTTCTGCCTCTGAGCTTGATTTGTTCCATCTATTATTGGCTTCCTTTCCTGACTATCCATGAGGAAAAAGCAAAGGCTGCTCCAGACAACTTATACAATGTTTCAGTGCACTCAAAGATTTGGCACTTTGCTAGAGTCCCAGCAGCAAACTTTTGCCTGAGTTGCTACAGGTTTACAGTTTTCACTTGATGAAAAATTTCTTACAAATATTACCCATACCCACCCTCTACTCCACAAAATGTAAAGTTGTCTCAATTCACTCCCAAACTTGCATTTTACTGGAGTCTCTAAGTCCCGCATTCCTTTATTGCCAGTGCTTATCTGTCCTTCCCTCCTTTTGTCTTTGGTCACCATATATTTCCTTTCTTGCATCCACTGCCCTATGTTTGAATACAACTGTACACTTAAGTCCTTAAAGAGACACGAGGAGAAAGAAAGCAGAAAATCCCCACTCTGCTTATGCGCATACTTATGCGATGACTTGGCTTAGTGATCTACACATCAGGTTTGAAGCACGTGGAAACATGTAAAGCTCCCTGGAACCTGACATCTGTGGCTAGCAGGACTGACTCAGCTCTTATCCTGAGTGCCTCGCAAGTAATTGGAAATAGGGATAACAGTAACCATCTTTCTTCCATCTCAGCTTGTAGGAGAAATAGTATGCTTAGATTATAGAGTTTGTTTGTGTGAGTGAGTGAGTGGATGTGCTGTGTGTCTAGAACTTATTGAGGGAAACTATGGCCTAGAGGATTTTTTTGGATTTACGTGTGTGTGTGTGTGTGTGTGTGTATATGTGTGTGTGTGTGAGTGCGTACTACTACCTACCCTTCTATTTGACAATAGGGTGAGGACTAGAGTAAAAGAAGCAGGGGATGAAAATGAGGAAGAATCTGAGGTTATTGATGTATATCAGAGGGGTAGATGGTATGAGGAGGAACTGAAGCAGACATGGGGACAGATCCCTGGAACCTATCAGAAGATGCAGTGGAAAGGATAACATTGCCAGGTGGAAACTCAAATCAGAAATCTGAATGTGCTTTCTCCATTACTTCACTGAGGGCAGGCCTGCCTCAGTAGCTAAACCTGGATGGGCGGGTATCACTCATATGAATATGCATTAAACATATCCGAGGAACAAACAGAATGAAAAAAAAAATCTAGCAGCAATTTTTTAATGTGCAGCGAGCTCACTGATAAGTTTATGCTGACTCTCCTCATTTCCAACTGCAGAGGAGGCCCAAGAGAGAAATGTAAATGTTTATAAGATTTAAAAGTGCCTGTGAAACCTTATTAGTGAGATATGAAGACAATACTATCAGCTGAAGCACTTTACTCCTGCTCTTGCCCTGATTTCTCTTCCTTTCCATAATTTATAGTTGGTTGCCAACAAAATGTGGAACAGCCCCCAAATTAACCTAACAAGACAGTTTGTAGCAAGAACCCACTGAGAATACACAGATGCCTGAACCAATCAAGGATAAACAAGCACAGAAGACAAAACATAAAGGCAGTGCCATTCAAAATGAAACATCATAAAGTATTGATTGAGGTTTCAAGCTGACTTGCATTTCCAGAGCCAGTTAGGTGATTCATTTATACAGAGCAGAACTACAGGGGTTAGAGCTACCTCAGTGCTGTAGGGAGGATGATCTCTGACATTTCACTTTGGCTACTCTAGTTTGTGCCTGCATATACATACACACGTAGACCAGCATTTTACGTCCAGCTGTTCCTTTGTGTGAAGCAGCCTGCAGCCAGTTAGGGTAATTCTGGATATGGACTCTTCTATAATGAGCTGAGTGGAATAATTCTCACCATTTTATTGTCTAATGTATAATGCTCTTATGCTCAGTAGTTGGAAGTGGCTGACACAAATATCAACAGTACGATGTTGAAATTGGAAGGGGAACAACGGAACCAACAAACACCCATTCAAAAAAGAACTTTCAAAATCATTTTTTTCCAAATGTACATTTTCTATTAGTATCTACCAGGGCTCAGGGCATATGTTGGGGATTATGTCTAACTGGAGTCTATGTCACCCAACTAATCACTGATCCTCAAAAAATAATCTGTTCCTAAACCATAATGCTCTCGTAACTACAATGTACTTGAGTGCTTTCTGTGACGTACTTAATACCCTTAGTTCCTACTGATTTCAATAGGAGTTGGAGACATTAAACCCTTAAAAGGATGCTCGGCATCTTGCGGGTTTGAGCCGTATGGTTTGGATTCTATCACAGTAAATCTTTACTATACCATTAGTAATCCATTGCCAATGACAAATTAGTGCAGGAGACAATAAAGTCAATCTCAGGTGGGCAGTCCCACTGATATATTCTATTCAAATCCCTGATTTCAATTTTAAGGTGGTACAACGGACAGAATGATTAATTTTAAGAGAGCATTTCCTAATATAGAACCAGATAAAATACCCCGGGCACAGTATCCCAGTTATCACATATGACAACGTAGTTAAGAAATACATAACTGGCCTTCTAAGTTGCAAATACAAATGGAAACCATGCCGCACAGCATTCTGTTTTATGTGCAAAAGAAAGATTTGCATGCACAATTTAGACACCAGCTTCTAAAATGTATCTGTGTGAATTAATTTAAAGCTGGGATAGATGCACATTCTGATGTGTGTGGTGCGCAGTGGTTATAAATGTTCCAGGGTTGCTGTTTTTAATCTCACTGACATACTGTGTTATTTCAGGCTACTGGCTGTGTGAGATATTATATTATTGTTCCATTTATCAGAAAAAGTGAAAGTATCTATTCAGGTTTAGCCATTTGTCCTACAGGACAAACTCTTCAAAACACTAATTTGAGAAAAAATGCAATGGTGTTGCAGTACAACCTACATTATGATGTTGTGCCAACCCAAAATAATTTTGAGAACAGTTCTACAATCCAGGGTTTGCTACATAAGGGGCTGTGTTGTGAGGATACAGAAACTCATCTCAAACTTTGGGATACCTGGCAATTTAAGGGTAATCTAAGATAACACACTCTATTCAAAGTCTGGCTTCATATACAGAGAATGTAATCTGAATTCAAACATCAATCAACTCTTTGCTGAGACGAACCTTTCTCTATATCTTAAAGAATTAAAACAAGAAGTGCTCTTCATATTTTACCTGGTAGTGAACTCTCTGCGTAGTAGAAGTTACCGACTGCAGGTCCTAATGTGAGAATAAAAGAAATGACAATGACAATGAATCCAAAACCAATTTACAAACTCCACACAAGAGATGCCCACACTAACTCCACCCAATTTATTTATTTAGCATGTGCAACTCCACCCAAGAACAGGGTAAAAACACAAAAGAATTTTGCGACTATTTATTCACATTTTTTAGACTATTAGCTTTCATCGTGTTTGCAACTCTTTTGTGCTCACTTCCAATAAGCATTCTAGCAAATAACTCGACTGGCTGCAGCGCTCGCTCACTCAGAGGATCTGAAGTTAATACGGAGGATATTTCTAGAAAGCAAATTTTGCATTTTGAAATGTTTGGCCCAGAAACCCAATTCTTAGAGCCATGTGAGGATACAAAATTTGTATCTGCATCTGATCTGCGATCCGCAAACATAGATATTTGCATCCACAGATATAAGAACTTCTAAGAATTACCATATGTTCATCCTAAGAGAGAATAATGACATACCAAGTGACCTGTATCCCCCTATTACAACAGCTCAAATGTAGAATATTCACAACAAACTGTGAGCCCTGTCAAGATACCAAGTATGGGTATGAAGGGGAGTCATTGTACACTTAGTGGGGCTTCCACTTCCCAGCCTGTGAGTAAGTAGGTGAGGAGTGGATGAGCCTTGGCCCCAGTCCATCTCCTCCCACAATGTGATAACTAGTGGAACTCAGCCACCATAAGCAAGGGAAGTTAAACCCAGTAAAGGGCTGCAGTAACATAGTTCCCCCACAAACTGGACCCAGAGATAACTCAGGGTCAGAATTCCTTTCCAGGTCTCTTCCATGCTGAGTGAAGCTACTTTCCATCCTTTACTCAGGGCTTTGAGCACGTGATTAATGTAGACCATAATTTATAATCTGATGGGAAATGTCCTCCAAATCCTCTCACTGCATCATCACTCCCAAACCTGTCTCCATATTAAGATACAGCACACTTCTGTTTTGTAGTCCTGACACATTTTTTGCCTTTTAAGAGCTCCATTTGCTGATATACATCCTAGCCAAAATTTTAAAAATAAATCCTAATCTTAGGCTCCTAAATCTGCATTTAACTATCTAAATAAGTAGCTTCATTTTCAAAAGGGCTGAGCACTATAGCAGCTCCAACTGGCTTCAAGGGGAGTGGTGGGATGCTTAGCATTTTGGGCCACCACCTCTGATGCCCTCAGTATGGACCTGGGAGCCTAAATCTGACCTTTGTTTTTGAAGATCTTGGACAAAAATAATAGAGACTGATAAAAAACACCTACCAGAAATTAAAAATAAAGTAACAGCTGTTACATCACATTAATGAGAGTCCATTACCTTGGTTCCTAAATACATGTATATTTTAAATTATTTTGATTGTTGCTTACTGGAGCATTTGGCGATTCTGTCTTCGAGACAGAATGTAATGTTTAATCAGCTCTTAGGAGACAGTTTGTCAATAGAGAAAGTGCAGCACTTTTATTAACTACATGGCCCCTCAGAGTCAACACAGGCTTCTGGAAATACCTAGTTCATACTTGGCATGCTCATAGCTTTACCACAGATATGAGCAGAGTCACTTCCATACAGATATTACATCATTTGCATAGTCAGCTCCATTTATCTATCCTTACATGATATCTATCCTTACACGAATAATCAGGATCTTCCTAATCCTACTACTACTTTTCATCGAAGGACCCACATTATTTTTGCAAGATTCATGGGGTGGCTGTTCTGATCAAATTCCCGCATCAGTAAATACAGTCCACCTACTACCTTTCATTCCTTTCTTTGCTTTAAATTGATAGAGTATTCTTTCTCTTGCTTCCTGCCCTCCAAATATTGTGCAATACTATTCATGAATATATAATAGCTCCCATGTCCCACCCTCGAGAAGTTTCAGTTTCAGGGGTGAGCAAAGTGAAGCATTTCTTATACATTGTGTCTATAACTATCGTTCTGTAACACACTCAGACTTGAGAATAGTATGTCATAAATCAATAAGTAATAACTGAAATTCTCACTGACTCACCTCTTGTAGCCGGTCAATGTACATACGACAGGCCTCCAAGTCACAATCTCCTCGTATAACTATAATTCCCAGAGGTATGGCTGGGGGCAGCAAAAAGAACCCTTTAATTAAAATCTCTCTTTTTCAAATGTTAAACAAACATTCTCAGTGCATTTTCCTTTTATTCCCCAATAAGATTTTACTATCTACTTTTTAACACCCACCTAGAAACCTGACCCTATTTTCCCTTATCCATTTTACCATTTTGTATTTATCAAATCATCTGTTTTCCTGTGTTGCTAATACTGCAGGTGCTAATATGGCTACAGTGTGTTTACATCCTTCTTTGTCTGCCAACACTATCAATTATGTTGACACAGCAAAAGGAATAGAATCCCAGCAAAGGAGTTATTGGTGTTGAGTGTTTTGTTATGCATTGCAAAAAGCCGTGATTATTTTTTGAAATGAGACTCTGGAGCACTTTTAAAACAATTTAAAGTCAATGAAAAACAAATAACCTTGGAAGCCTAAAAGTTACATCTATTTTCTAACCATTTTTCTTCCACTTACCACTGACTCTCTTTTAAAAAAAAATCTGTTTTGGAGCTGTGCACACTGATATGAAATTTTAGGGCTGTTTATGATCTCCAGCCTGGGCATGCTGATTTATTAATTTAGGTCTATGACTGATGTTGATTTTATATTTCTGCATTTTATTTATTTTAGCAGAAAAACAACTGAAGCATTTGTATCAAAGAAAATTTGGCAACAGTTGCATGGACTTTGTGATGAGATACAAGGGGGAAAAATGAGTTCAAATTTTGAGATGGCCAGTCTTGACCACTGATCCTCTAAAATAGACATTAAGCATTCAGAAGTTATGGCCCACCAGATTATAACTAGAGAGGGTAGAAAATGTTCTGTCAAAACATTTTTCAATGAAAAATGGCTTTTTGACACAAAAGAAATGTGTTCACACCTTCCCTTGCCCCCCCCCCAAAATCCACTTTTGCAGAAAAAATATTCACATTTTTGTTAAAAACCCGAAAACACAAAATGTTGTCCCTGGTCCTGGAGGCATCACTTTTAATGGCAGCAGGGAAGTTCAGTCCCTGTAGCTACTCTGTTCTTGGACCCTTCAATGAGCCTGCAAATGAGGGTGCTCACTTGCTTTAGTAGCATCTCACCAAACAAGTAGGAGAAGGGAGACTCGGAAGTACTCGTATTTCTAAAATGGACTCATTTAATAATGTCTTCCCTCTCCCGAGACAGGCTTTAACCAAACAGAGCAGCAGCAACTGGGGAAGCAGCAAAGAAATAGCAGGAAGAGATCAGAATATTCATAGGAAATATTCCAGGAGAGGATGAGATCCTTATCGTCATAAACAATTTAGTTGATTGGATAACAAGGAGTCATGTAAAGTTACTGACAACAGTAAGGTAAATTGAAAAACTAACTGTGCTGCAACAGCAGATGCTCTTGTAATTCAAAAGGATTTGATTAAGAGGGACCTTGGGATGTTTGCCTCCTGAGGAGCTCTTCGTTCTGATAAGTGAAGGAAACAGACAATGACAAGAGATAATGAGGAGAGTCTTCATGGTTCATATTCCCCTGGCCCACTGAGGCAGGCTAGAGAAGTTTAGCAATCTCAAGCATGGAAGGAAGAGTTCTGCAGCGTTCAAGCTCTGCACAGGGCCTACTGGCCAACACAGACCAGAGATGTGGCATTAACACCATATCCAGCACTAATGATTATGAGCCTAAGAAAAAAGTAGGATGTTCTGCTCGGTGGCGGGGGTTGAGAAAAGAAGAATGGGTATGTGGGAGGAAGGTAGCTGAGACCAATAAGGAAGGAAGAGAATCTCTCACATTCCTTCTGCAGTAATGAAAAAACACATTTCCTTCTAGCAATCTCCCACTCACCCACATCTTAATTCTTACAAATGCCAGAAAAGAAGGATTCCAACGCTGATCCCTAAGACCTTTCATTACCAAGAAGAGTTGGTGAGGAGAGCCTATAGAAGAACAGTGCCAATTGTTATGTGCTTTTTATTTGTTTAGATACTCTGGGGTACAGACTAATTCTCTTGGCTCAGTATTTATTATTGCTTAACCTGCCCTGAAAGGAGAACTGCAAGCACGTTGATGAATGTATTTAATGGCTGTTTAGTTTCAATTCTATACGCCCCTCTACAGTCCCTGCTGAAATGGTATTTTGTAATGTTTTACAGAAGTAATCAGTGAATCACAACAGATATCACTATGCCTCCAATAGCAACAATGCACAAGGGGACTGTGTAATTGGGTCCTACATTTTCCTCTTTTTTTTAAAAAATTTTTCTATTAACCCCCTCCATTGACTAAGGAATGTATGTGCCTAACTGGGACCAAAGCCTAGTCCTACTGAGACAATGCAACTAACCAAGGATTGAAGTTGTTAATGAATAACAGGAATAGTTCCTCATGACTCATAGAGGAGGGACTTTAGAATGTCTGGAATTTTAAGGAAATCCATAAATCTGAGATGTAAGTGCTAATATGCAAGAGACAGTTCAGCTATGAAATTTCCTGAAGTTGAGTTATTTGCATGGATGGAAGAAAAGCACAGTGTGCCTTTCAATCTTCACAGGTGGGAGAAAGAACATTCATTAAATTAAGTCCCATATATTAATTTTAACACGGTATTGATAAAAGAATTTTATAAAAATCATAGTTAGGTGATTCCACCCATGAAATGATGAGAGTGACATTTACAATGGGTTTGTATAAGTGCCCTAGCTCTTCTGTATGAATCCTGGGCTAGTGTGACCAAAAACTGAAAATGTTAATTGCTTATTTTATCAGGTAATAGTAAGTACTTTCAATGTACATGTCAGTGTTCGTCCAAAAATCTCAAAGTACTTTACACCGGTTGGCAAGAAAATCATTGTTTCCTGAACGATACCGATAAGTGGTATCTAGGATACTGTAGTTATTGCCAATTCTAAATATAAGGAAATATTGTGATATCTCAGATAACATGGGATGGATGGTACCATTTGATATATGGTGACCACTGTATGTGTTGTTATCCCCATTTTTCAGGTGGAGCGTGGGAGAGGGAATAGACACAACTGTAGATTAGAGATTTGTTCATGACCACACAGCGAGTGATAGATTAGAGAAAGTACAGAAGATTTCCAGATTCCCAGTTCCTTGATCTAATCACCAGACTACGCTGCTTCCCAGTACAGATAACTATGTGCATGGCAGAGCAATGAGGAGGGCGATACAAATAAATTGCTTGGGAAGATCACCAAAGAGATCCTTTAAAGGGAAATCAGTTTCCTAAAACAAGAAGGGACAACCTGAATTTTATAGATTAAAAGGAAATTAAAAACAGCTAAACACGGAAGAGAATTCTCTTCAAAATTGGAGCTGGATGGAAAATTTTATCAACAACAATCTCCACACACACTCCTCATTTCTCAACCAGTTCCACTCAGAGCAAGTATATGGACCCAATGTCACCCCACACTGAGGGTACGTCAAGACAGCAAAACACAAAAGAAAAAACAAGCCATAGCAATGAGTCTCAGAGAACAGGTAAACTAACTTCAGGCCATGGTGTTCATGCTGCAAAGCTAAAAATAGCAGTGTAAAGGCAGAAGTCAGACTGCAGCCTGGGCTCCAAGACCCTTCTTCCTTGCCTACTTTTGATACCCTGTACCCCCATCTTCATTATATTTTGTATAAAGTATGCCTTGTGAGATATTACTTGAAAACTCATAATCTGCTGAAAACAATTGTACTGTTATGACGTGTGTAACAATACTACATGTGAAACTATGAGATTTTACTGTGTAATGTGCTATAGTTCTGGAGAATGCCCACAGACTAATTCCTCAGAAACATACCAAAGAACTAAGCACAGGTATTAAGAAATTGTTAACTGCTTAATCAGAGATTCGCTATCAGGGGAGTTGTAAACAGGAAATTTACAATTCACCTGAAAGACGTTTGCAAGCTCACGTATTCTCTGGAACTGCCTGACCCCATGACCCAGCAAAGATTTTTACAGCACAAGGAGTTAGGGTATTAAAAGGGTGACAAAAATGCCTCTAGATCTCTCTTCTCTCCCCATCTCTACTCACAGCAGCAAGATCATTTGAAAGAACGTACACTGAACTGGGGGAAGTGGTTCTAACTGGAAGGCTTTCCAGTTAGCATGGACTGCTGAAAGTTTCTGGGTGAGAGAAATCTTCTTGCTTTCTAATCTTATTTAGCTGGGTAAAGTTTAGGAATTAGATTGCGGTTTTATCTTTTATTTCTTTTGTAACCAAGTCTCACTTCTATGCCTTAAACACTTATAATCACGTAAAATCTATCTCTTTCTCTAGTTAATAAACTTGTTTTATTCTTTTATCTAAACCAATGTGTTTTGTTTGAAGTGTTTGGGAAAGCTCTGCTCAGGTTAACAAAGGCTAGTGCATAATCATTCCCTTTGATGGAATGATGGACTTTTAATGAGCTCACACTGTTCGGAGGAGTCCTGAGCAGTTCAAGACGCACATTCCTGGGGTGCAAGACTGGGACCAGAAGATTTGCAGGTGTCACCCTATACATAGTTCATGAGTGGCTGGGAGAGCACTGATGTATTCAGCTGGGAGTGACTTTGCATGCTGAAGGCAGCATGAGCAGGCCAGGAGTGGCTGTTCTGACAGCAAAGCAGTGTAAAAGGCACCCCAGGCTGGACAGTTAAGGGGACACAGCAAAGTTCCACAGTCCAGATTGTATCCTAGGGGATGTCACAATGCACCCAACGTCACCCCACACTAAGGTACATCAAGACAACAAAACAAAAAACAACCCCTGGTAGTGAGCCTCAGAGCACAGGTAAACTAACTCGGGGTCATGGGACTCGTGCTGCAGAGCTAAAAATAGCAGTGTGGAGGCTGGGTTCAGGCAAGAGCCTGGGTTCTGAGACCTTTCCCCCTCCACGGGTTCAGAGCCCGGGCTGCAGCCCAAGCTCAACCTCTACACTGCTCTCTTTTTTAGCCCCGCAGCGTTAGCCCTGTGAGTCCAAGCCAGTTGACCTGGGCTCTAAGACTCGCTTTGGTGGATCTTTTTTTTTTTTTGTTCCCTATGTAGACGTACCCTTAGTGACCGCAGTGAGAGAGCCTTTGAGTGAGGAAACCTGGGCAGGGAAAAGGAAGGTTTGGTATTTATGCATATTGTAGAATCACCAAAGCAGAACCCATTTCCTGGACAGCCTCACGCCCTTTATTCGATCATTGTGACGGGTTTGCGATGTCCCTTGCAGTAAGATAGTTTGGTTTGGAGCTGGTTCTTCTAGCCTTTTGATCCTTCACCAACAGCATTTGGTTTGGTTTTGATCTGGTGATCTTCCAGGTTTTCTACCCCTTTTCCCCTGGCCCTCGTCCGTTTTGGCTGAAGGATAGCTAGTGTGTAATTATGACCTATGTACACTAGAGGAGGGCTATCACGGAGACCAGTGGCTCTCAAAGCCGATCCGCCACTTGTTCAGGGAAAGCCCCTGGCGGGCCGGTTTGTTTACCTGCCGCGTCCACAGGTTCGGCCGATCGCGGCTCCCACTGGCTGCGGTTTACCACTCCAGTCCAATGGGGGCTGCAGGAAGGGCGGCCATCACATCCCTCAGCCTGCGCCGCTTCCCGCAGCTCCCATTGGCCTGGAGCGGCGAACCGAGTGGTTCTCAAAGCCGGGGGCTTTCCCTGAACAAGCAGGGGACTGGCTTTGAGAACCACTGACCTAGACAGTCTGGCCAGTCACAGGCACCATAAGGAACTGTCCCAGGGTACAGTCTTGGGTAGCCCAGTATGATTACTCAAAACTACATCAGTCCACAGATCCGTTCTTTGGCTCTCACCAAAATACACATAAATGACTTAATTATTTTCAGTGTCGGAACGTCACTCAATGCAGGTGAAAGGTGTGGGCGTGGGAGCAGTCAGAGAGATAGGGACAGCTCCCTAATTCTCCTGTGCTGATGAGAGTTAGAATGCCATTATAAGAATATAGGTAAATCAATAAAACAGGCAGAATATTTCAATTAGTTTACTTCCTGGACCGTTGCTGATGAAAGTTTGTTGCCTATAATGGCACTAACTTCAATCAAGTATCAACAAAAGGCTGGGTTGGAGACACAGCAACGTGTCTGGTGCCACACACTACTCTTTGCTATGCAGATCACCCCGAATTGCTGGCTGGAAGAATTATCAATGATTTCTAAACTCCTCATGATGTTGTTATGGAATGTACAAATAAAGGAGAAAACTCCCACCTACCATCCCTTCATTATGTTGAATCCCTGAAGCTAGTGAAAATTTCATACAGACACAAATGGAAAAAAACTAAAAATGTTGCCTGTTAACACCAAGAAAAGATAAAATTCAATTAACTTCCTCATTTGCTGTTGCTAAGGGATTCAATTTGTGATCTAAACACCACAATTTACCTGCAAAAATCCTGATCAAAACAGGTGTGATCTCCTAGCAAGTTCAATACCTTCAGGGATGTGGAGATTATGTGTTTGGCTGTAAATGTTTAATGTAGCAAATAAAAGATCCCGTATGTTCAGGATGTTATAAGGATATCATTTTCCTATGAGATTTCCACTGACATTAGAAATGTAAAAGGCCAAATCATCACAATAAATTCTCTAGTCCCTTGAGTTGGAACTGTAAAATAACCAGACACATATTAAGGGGTTCAGTTTGTAAAGTGTGGTTGTAGACCAAGAATTGAGTATTTAATAGGACCTTCACACAAACACTCCCTGTCTCTGCTCAGGTCATTTCTGCTGAATTTACTGAAAAGAACAAGATGGTTTGGTTTGTTTACTACTGTCAGAACTTGTGGGCCAGTGCAGCTGTGGTAGAGAGAGCTGCATTCTGTCTGCGTCCACATTATTGGCAACTTTGCTGGTTAATTTCTAACAATAAGATCCTAATTACTAGTTACAAGGTAAGACCTGGGAAAAACAGTCTGATTTTTTTCTCTCTCTCTCTTTTTGGGGGGGTGGAGGGGCATTCCAGGTTGAGTTTTCAGTGTAGATTGTTAAAACTGGGCATATTTGATAGAACATATCTGAGTACATCTACAGAATAAATATGAAACTACACATATAAACTAGATTATGGATGGTTCTGTGCTGGTGCATAGATGAAGGTGCACAGAGGACACTACAAACCTTCCCCCATTGTCCCATTAAGCAAGTGCCTGCAATAATGTGGAAAGTAAGCATTGCCAACAGCTCTAGTCGTCTCAAAAGGGTCAGGGACAAGGAATGGTCATAGCGCACCTCCACCAACCCTGCACCAGCAGGCACAGTTGGCTGGTTACAGCGGAGAATACATGCCGTGCTTACTGGATCATTGGGCTGCCCTTCAGTATACATGCCAGGGAGCCATCAGCCAGAATTCTAGTGTTTGGGGCAAGGAGCTTGGTGGAGAAAAACTGGGACTAGGAGTTGAAGGGGAGACTGGGAGGGAAAGGAAGGGGCACTGGGAGCCAGTAGGTGGGGAAGAGACTAGGATTGTGTGAGGAGAGGCCAGAACTGGCTGGGCAAGGAGTCTGGGACTGGGAACCAGTGAGGAGGGAAGACAGGGAGACAGATCTGATGAGAAGCCCAAGTGCAGGAAGAGAACTAAAACCCACTGGGACAAGGAGCCAGGGAGCAGGTGCAGAGGAAACTGAGATTGGATGAGGATACCAGGGATGAAGACTGGGACTGTGAGCCAGAGTGGATGGGGAATGTGGGTATGAGGGTGATTCAGGAGCGGATTTACCATGAAACAAACCATGTGTGGAACGGGGCCCCCAACAACAGGGGGTGCCCCCAAAATGCAGGACAAATATCTGACAAGCTGCCCCCAAGTCCCAGCTGGCAGCGCAGCAGGGCTCAGGCAGGCAGGCTGCCTGTATGCCGTGGCCAATAGCCCCATGCCGCTTCCAGAAGCGTCCAGCATGTCTCTGTGTGCCCCTGGCAGGAGGGGGAGGTGGCTCCATGCACTGCCCCTGCCAGTGCATGGAGAGCCACTGCCCTCCTCCCGCTAAGGGGTGCACAAAGACGTGCCAGCAGCAGCGCTGCAGGATTAAGGCAGCTCCCTGCCCACTCTGCCTCCCTCCCTCCACACCGCTTCGGTCCTGGAAGCGGATGGCATATTCCTGCGGCCCCTCAAGGGGGGGGGGGGGAGTGTATATCTCTGCATGCTACCCCTGCCCCGATCACCAACTCTGCAGCTCCCATTGACTGGGTCCTGAGGGGGAGGGAGGGCGAAAATGAAGCTATGCACAGGACCCCACTAACTCTAAATCTGCCACCGGGGTGATTGGAGGCCAAGGGCATTAGAGGGCGAGGGAAACTGATTGAATGGATAAGTCTGGGGACAAGGAGAAGGGCATGGACGGGAAACTGGAAATGGCTGGGCAAGGAGATGGCCTGGTGGGGAGACTGGGGTGTGGAGACTGAAATGGGAGACTAGAACTTGCTAGGCAAGGAAACTGGGACTAGGACGGTAGATCTGAGGAGTGGAGACTGGCCATGGCTAAGTGAGAAAAATGGGACTTGGGTGAGGAGCCAGGGGTGGGGAAAAGATAGGACTTGGAGAGGGTCAGGGACAGCATGGCAGGGAAGAGCTTGAGGGAAACTGCATGCTTGATTTGGCAGGGGAACACACCTCTTTTGACATACTGAATCTAAAAGCATTGGATTACACTGCTTAGAGCATACAGAATGCTAAGCAGATTCTGTAAGAGTCACTGTGCAGTTCCCACTCCTAGTGACCTTATTCACCACTCTGCCATCGTGGTGACAAATCTAAGATGGCAATACTGTGAAGAATCAGAAAGGGATGCAGACTGCTCAGTTCACTAATTGTGTTGTGAATATTCACTGCATATCCCCACAGTGATAAGCATTTCTGCTCCACAATAGGAAGGGGGGGAAAGCATTTATGATGGTCTGAATCTGAAAGGCTTTTATTATTAAAAAAAAAGAAAAGGTTAGGTGGAATAAATTCAGTTTATGACCAACTCAACTCCTCCTCACCACGCCACTTTGGATCAAACTCTCCTGCAGTTACAAGGAAAAGCAGAGAAGATATCCAGAGACATATCGAGAATGCAGCCCTCCATATCTGGAAATATCATTCCATGTCATTTATACTAGCAATTCACAGTTATTCATAATCAGACTGCATAGTCTATGGATGGTGGGTATCGTAGGCCACGGGAGGCTAAGCCTCCCCTAACCCAGACCTGTGGCCTTGTCCGCACTCTGCCCTGAGGCCCCGCCCTCGCTCCCTCCTCCCCTGAAGCTGGTGGGGGCTGGCGGCCAGGTGCTGGGGCTGTCCAGTGCTTGGGCTAGCAGCCCAGAGTGGCTGGGGCAAGCTGTCTGGCATGGCATGGGCAGTGGGGGAGGGGAGGTTGGGGCTCCTCTGACCACAAGGGGGTGGCCTCTGGGCTCCGGGGGGAGGGGGCCCTCAGGGCTAGTCTCCCCAAAGTGGGGGCTTCACCCGACGCCCATGGAACAGTCATTGGGTCAGAGAGAAAGAGAACTCTCAGATTCGAAGGCCAGAAAAAAAACCATTGTGATCATTTAGTCTGACTTGCTGCATAACAGACCATAGAATTTCCTCCAAAATAATTCTAGTTTGAACACCTCTTTAAAAAAAAAATCTTGTTTCAGAAACTGCCAGCAATAAAGAATCCACAACCCTTGTTAAATTCTTCTAATGGTTAACTACCTTCACTCTTAAAAACTTACACCTTATTACCAGTGAATTTGTCTAGCTTCACCTTCCAGCCATTGGATCTTGGTATATCTTTCTCTACTAGACAGGAGAGTCCATTATCAATTCTTTGTTCCCCACATAGCTTCTTACAGTCTGTGATCAAGACCCCCCTTAATCTTCTCTTTGTTAAGCTAACCAGATTCAGCTCCTTCAGTCTATCACAATGTGACTGTGGCAACACGGGCAGCAGCTCAGGCTAGCCACCTGAGTACAATCTCACCCAATCTCTGGGCACCTACTTAGGGTGGCTAGCCCAAGCTGCCAGCTGTGCTGCCACAGCCACACTGTACAGCTACACACGCTGGGAATTACACGTCCCAGGTGCTGTGCAGACATACCCCAAAAGGCATGTTTTCTAACCCTTTACTCGTGCTCATAGCTCTTCCCTGAACTGTCTCCAATTTATCAACATCCTTCTTGAATCGTGAACACCAGAACTGGACACACTATTCCAGCAGTTCTCACACCAGTGTCAAATAAAGAGGTAAAATAACCTCTCTCCTGCTACTTGAGATTCTCCTATTTATGCATTAGCCCTTTTGGCTACATCACCACACTGGGAGCTCATGTTCAGCTAAGTATCCAACCCCCACACACACACTCCCAAATCTTTTTCAGAGTCTCTGCTTCCCAGAATAGAGTCCTCCTCTTGCAAGTTTGGCCTGCATTCTTTGTTCCTAGATATTTACATTTACATTTAGCCATATTAAAACATCTATTGTTTGCTTGTGCCCTGCTTTCCAAGCAATCCAGATCAATCTGTAGCATTGATCTGTCCTCTTCATTATCTACTAAGACGTTACAGTTAACCAATTTTTAATTCATTTAATGTGTGCCATCTTAATTTTGTATCTTTCTAGTTTCTTAATCAAAATTGTATGTGGTACCAAGTCAAATGTCTTACAGAAGTCTATGTATATTACCTTCAAATTATTACCTTCATCAGCCAAACTTGTAATCTCATCCAAAAAAAATATCCAGTTAATTTGACAGGATCTATTTTCCATACACCCATCTTGATTGACATTAATTATATTACTCTCCTTAAATTCTTTATTAATCAAGTCCCATATCAACCGCTCCATTATCTTGCCCAGGATCGAAGTCAGATTGACAGGCCTATAATTACCCGGATCATCCCATTTACCCTTTTTAAATACTGGCACAATATTATCTTTCTTCCAGTCTCTTGGAACTTCCCCAGTGTTCCAAGAGTTATAGAAAATCAACATTAATGGTCCAGTGAGCTCCTCAGTCAGCTCTTCTAAAACTCATGGCTGCAAGTTATCTGGATATGCAGATTTAAAAATGCCTAACTTGAGAAACTGCTCTTTAATATCTTCCTGAGTTACTATTGGAATGGAAAATATTTTCATCTTATCATATTGTGTGACTGTATCATCTGTTTTTCCCCAAATATAGAATAGAAATATTTAATGAATACTTCTGCCTTTTCTTCATTATTATTGATAATCCTACCATTTCTATCTTGTAATCAATGTTCCACGATTCCTCGCTTCTGATTTATATTCGTCATTTCAACATCCCCTTTCTTCCATTTGTTATCTATTATTTTCTTTGACACTGTAGCCTGGTAATTAGGGCTTTCCCTAAGGGAGACCCTAAGTTCCTGTTCCAATGATCGTTTAATTATCTATAAAAAGAGGCACAGCTTCAACAGGATGACGAGATATGGTTATGGCAGTCTCCTACAATGCAGGAAACCCAAGTTCAAATCCCCTCTCCCTGGTGGGACATTGAACCCAGGTTTTCCCACATCCTGGGTGAGTGCTGTAACCTGTGGGGTAAACGTTGTACGAGTCCTTCTCTAGTTGTGCTGTGAACGGCATCTAAGTTGGGGGGGGAGAGAGGGAATTGATCAAAACTATTCATGTCAAATTTACAAATATTTTTGGTCAACCTAAAACTGCATTTTTAAATGAATAAACTATTCATCAAAATTTTTTTTGCCCAGCTTTACTTACATCATGTGTGTTCACGCACGCACACACACACACACACACACACACACACACACCCCACAAACACGCACACCCCATTCTCAAAAGAATGATGCTTTAATAGTCAGGAAGCTACCCATTTCTCCTTGCTGAAGGGTGCAAGGTATCCCCTACATTTTCACCATCCCAGTGATAATACCCAGGGGTAGGTAGAAGAAAGAACAAGAGAGACTGAGTGGGGAGGGAGTGCTGGGGCAGATAATTCGGTAGCAAATGTTGGTGAAATGCCTGCCAAAGCAACAAGAAAAGTAGACCATGACAGAAAAAGAGAATCAGGTGCGAATGGTCATGCCCTTCAGAGGACAGAGTGACACCATTTAATTGCTCAAAAGGTTTTCAAAATGAGGTGTCTACCTCCAGTAGAGCATAGATTAATCTTCCCTGAACTGTTGGTATGACAAGTTGTTAGACGAGGGAAAAAATTCAATTTTAGATGAAGCAGCTGATAGAATCAAATGAGTATTTCAAGCACACAAGGAGCGTGAAATGTGTTTACTCTGAGTTAGGGTGATTCAGATTGTTATGCTGATGTCAGAGCTTCCAAAACTCTATTATGGAGACATGTCATAGGCAAAATCTTAATAGCTTTCCTGAAGTGTTCCTGCGGGGAGAATAAAGTGGGTTGTTATTAACTGGTTTCCTTTTCATGTTCTGATTTCTGTCTTGTTGTTGTTGGCGGTTTTTTATTAAGATAGTGGGAGCAGGGAAGTGGGCAGTAATTGAGACATTCTGGACTTTCCATATCCATGTTGATTTTGTTACAGTACAGAAAGATGTGTGGACTGAGACCCACAAGAGTACAGAGTGAGAAATACAGGCTGCTGAAAGACATGGTGTTACTGTGGGGGCATGACCTGATGCAGAGAAATTGGCACGCACTTCAAAAGTGAGCCTCTCCAACTTAGAATTCATATAACAGGGTCTCTGCTTGGCAGCAAACAAACAGCTATATTTCTTTGGAACGTAGGGATTATCTATAGTTATGTTTTAAAATCAGCCTTGCAAAATTCTACCTACCCATTTGCCCAGGGTAAGTGATTTTTTTTTCTTTTGACAGGCGAGTAGACTATCATATCATTTTCATTATAATTATCTTGGTAAAGAGCAGGTGAGCAGTTTTTGTTTTTTTGCTTGGGCTGGTAATTTTTAATGATAATTTATTGCAAAAGGCACAGGTGCTGGAACTCGGGGTGCTGCTGCACCCCCCCCGGCTTCAAGTGGTTTCCATGATATTCAGGGTTTACAGTTTGGTTCAATGGCTCTCAGCACCCCCACTATACACATTGTTCCAGCGCCCCAGGCAAAAGGAGGAATCTCACTGATGAAGACGGCGAGTGGGGGTATTTGGTCTACCTGTTCAGACCCACTGAGCTGCTACCAAAAATCATTTAATATATATTCAATAACCCACTTCAGAAATGCAGTAATAATAGTTACCTGCATTTTTCAGTTAGTTGAAGGTGCCTGGTGTCTTCAATCTCATTCCTTGCCATACCCAGAACCATGTTTTGCTGATTAGACATCTCGATAGGAGATCTATGCTGTCTATGTCACAAGGTAACTGGGAAGGGAGGTTATGTCATTATGCTCACTGGACTGCATGGATAATTTTTTTTCCTAGGTGTCAAATTCAAGATGATGACTATAATTTATGAAATAGTTTGGTTTCTAGCATCTGTAGAGAACTCTTCTCTTCCCTTGCACCATCCTGAAAGTTGATTCAAACTCCAGCAAACTGAAGTAAGCACAATTTTAGTAGGAAGTATTTAGCTCTTGGCCCAACAAAGTACAAGTCTGTTGACTTTTAGGGTAAATTTCAAAGATTATATATTCACTCAGGACTTTTCTAAGTATTGTAAGGGGAGTGGGGAGGATGCATGTCTTTTGTCATCTATTTTAAGTTGATTCGAGGGGGGGCAGCTGGAGGGGGACTGGGCTTTTTTGTTTGTTTTCCAACATTTTTACTACTACAAAAAGCATTCAGAGGAAGGAAGGAAGGCAGCGAGTAGATGGGTCTTGGACCAGGAAAAGGCTTTTGAGAAAGCAATGCTGTACTAAAAAGAAAGTGAGGAACCAGTCTGGGGTCAGAGGTGGAATTAGCAGGAAGTCAAACAGCAGGAAGACGAGATGAAGGTGCAGGCTAATATTTAAAATGGTCTCCACTACCTGGCAGTAGCCATTTTAAGTATTTGACACCCAAATTTTTATTTTTATGATGAATCTGAACAAAAATCCAGCAAATGGCCAGATTCCCATACAAACAAAATCCAGTTCAGAGATCTGCCACATCTCTCATAATACTCTTACATTATTTACTAGACATTTAGTATAACATCATCATTGTGTTTTTCACCAGTAACAAATAACATAATATGTATTTACTGTTGTAATAACAGTATCCCATCTTCTAAATTGTTTGTTTGTTAGAACAGGTTTGTTTTAGGCCTGTTAAGGGATTTTAAAAAATGATTGACAATGGATATGTTTTCCTTTCCTCAAATGCTGAGACTATGCAACAGGAAAAGAGATTTAAAAGAGGCATCAATTCACCCAAAATAACATTTTCACAGTATAAATGAATATTTATAATCTGTTCCCTTTTGTCTAGGGTCCATCGGACTCACATCTCAAGTTTATTAATAGAAACTCCACTCTACCATCATCCACTCCACTCCACCATCATCTTGTTATAATTCTCATCAGCCCTCTGATGGAGTCAGTAATTGCTTTAATTATGGCTGAAATCTACCAGCAGGAGCTTACAAGAGGCTGTCAGAACCTGTATTAAAATTCAGACCATCTCAATTCTATTGCTGGAAGAAGTGATGGTGAGCCAGGGAACTAGGGAGGAGTGGGAGAGAGAGACTGAAACAGTATTGCTATCTTTCTACAGTAAGATAAGCAAACCAATTAAAAGGCTTGCCATCCTGTAATTACCAGGGAGTCCTGTATTATAGAGGAAGCTACAGCTTTGTTACACAACAAACAGACTACTTGTAATTTAACATGAATAATGAGCCAGATGCATGAGCAAGACTCTATTAAACTGTTATCGCAAGCAGCCATGTCCCGCATTGATTAATGATTCCATGTGTCATCAAGGAAAGGGACTTCATTTTAAAGCATGTGGATCATCGTCATCAGTGATGCCAGTGCAACCAGCTGCCTGTTTTCAACTTTACACCCTGAATATGGTAATTAGTAAGAGATGTTAAGATGAACAAGAAGGGCTTCTTCAGGTATGTTAGCAACAAAAAGAAAGTCAAGGAAAGTGTGGGCTCTTTACTGAATGAGGGAGACAACCTAGTGACAGAGGATGTGGAAAAAGCTAATGTACTCAATGCTTTTTATGCCTCTGTCTTCACGAACAAGGTCAGCTCCCAGACTACTGCACTGGGCAGCACAGCATGGGGAGGAGGTGACTACCCTCTGCGAAGAAAGAAGTCGTTCAGGACTATTTAGAAAAATTGGACGAGCACAAGTCCATGGGGCCGGATACGCTGCATCCGAGGGTGCTAAAGGAGTTGGTGGATGTGATTGCAGAGCCATTGGCCATTATCTTTGAAAACTCACGGTGATCGGGGGAGGTCCCGGATGACTGGAAAAAGGCTAATGTAGTGCCCATCTTTAAAAAAGAGAAAGAGGAGGATCCGGGGAACTATAGGCCAGTCAGCCTCACTCAGTCCCCGGAAAAATCATGGAGCAAGTCCTCAAGGAATCAATTCTGATGCACTTAGAGGAGAGGAAAGTGATCAGGAACAGTCAGCATGGATTCACCAACGTCAAGTCATGCCTGACTAACCTAACTGCCTTCTATGATGAAATAACTGGGTCTGTGGATGAGGGGAAAGCAATGGACGTGTTATTCCTTGACTTTAGCAAAGCTTTTGATACAGTCTCCCACAGTATTCTTGATGTCAAGTTAAAGAAGTATGGGCTGGATGAATGGACTATAAGGTGGATAGAAAGCTGGCTAGATTGTCGGGCTCAACGGGTAGTGATCAATGGCTCCATGTCTAGTTGGCAACGGGTTTCAAGCGGAGTGCCCCAAGGGTCGGTCCTGGGGCTGGTTTTGTTCAATATCTTCATTAATGATCTGGAGGATGGCGTGGGCTGCACCCTCAGCAAGTTTGCAGATGACACTAAACTGGGAGGAGTAATAGATACGCTGAAGGGTAGGGATAGGATACAGAGGGATCTAGACAAATTAGAGGATTGGGCAAGAAGAAATCTGATGAGGTTTAACAAGGACAATTGCAGAGTCCTGCACTTAGGACGGAAGAATCCCATGCACTGCTACAGACTAGGGACCGAATGGCTAGGCAGCAGTTCTGCAGAAAAGGACCTAGGGGTTACATGGACGAGAAGCTGGATTTGAATCAACAGTGTGCCCTTGTTGCCAAGAAGGCTAACATCATTGTGGGCTGTATAAGTAGGAGCATTGCCAGCAGATTGAGGGATGTGATCATTCCCCTCTATTCAGCACTGGTGAGGCCTCATCTGAAGTACTGTGTCCAGTTTTGGGCCCCACACTACAAGAAGGATGTGGAAAAATTGGAAAGAGTGCAGCAGAGGGCAACAAAAATGATGAAGGGGCTGGAGCACATGATTTATGAGGAGAGGCTGGGGGAACTGGGATTGTTTAGTCTGCAGAAGAGAAGAATGAGGGAGGATTTGATAGCTGTTTTCAACCTGAAAGGGGGTTCCAAAGAGGATGGATCTAGACTGTTCTCAGTGGTACCAGATGACAGAACAAGGACTAATGGTCTCAAGTTGCAGTAGGGGAGGTTTAGGTTGGATATTAGGAAAAACATTTTCACTAGGAGGGTGGTGAATCTCTGGAATGGGTTACCTAGGGAGGTGGTGAAATCTCCTTCCTTAGAGGTTTTTAAGATCAGGCTTGACGAAGCCCTGGCTGGGATGATTTAGTTGGGGATTGGTCCTGCTTTGAGCAGGGGGTTGGACTAGATGACCTCCTCAGGTCCCTTCCAACCCTGATATTCTATGATTAAATCACTACAAGAGAACACAAAACACTGGTTTTTTTTTTTCTGTATGGAGTGCTGAGGGCTGTTAAAGAATAAGGGATTCAGGTTGCATGATTCACCTGCAAAGGCAAATGTATCTTCTTTGTGACCATCCTAGATGCCAATGCAACTCCTAGATATGATATGATTAACCCAATAATTGAACACCTGCCTGGAAATTTTAAGTCAATTACAGAATCTTTAAAAATTAGTAAAATCCAATGTGGCCACCAGGGAGACACTGATTTAAAAAAAAAAAAAAAGACAGCTGTTTTCAATTACTATGCACAGTACAAGCATACTATCCTGACTTATGACTACTGTCTAAGTCCATACATGGATGATAAACAAGGATCAGTTATTCTAAGATTAATGTAAATAACATACAAAGTTCATGCCTAATTATGGACACACTTGTATATTCCATGTACAAGCTATGCATAATGAATACTTGATCCTTGCACTTTTTCTAGTATCAGGTCTATTACAGACATTATCTGGCAAAAGAAAGCAATAGCTCAGTCAGCCACTACTGACTTACAGGCTTCTCGCAGTTTTTCCTTGTCATAATGCAGCCCCTCGTAATCTTGTAAACTAATCCTGTTCACTCGGATCCGCAGGCGGTCTGGGATGGAGTGGGGACTGCAATGTGAAAAAAAAAGATCAGTTAGAAAAGACTAAAATCTCAGAGTGAAAAGGGGTTAGAGTATGGGGAGATTTTAGATGAATGACAAGAGGGAGAAAGCAGAAACCTCACCAAAGCCAACACCCCATGGGCACATAGTTTTCCATCAACGGAATTGAGTTTTTAACAGATTATAACGACTGCCCACTACAGACTGAAGTAACCGGTGTGTCTTTAAGAACCAAATGGGTCATGAAGATTCCTTATTTGCTATGCAGTCGGGAATCACATTTTTTTCTGATCTCGGTAATTTTCAGTTTGATGCCCCCACTAAATTTCCAGGAGACAATTTGTGATTGTGTACCTGGCTGCAATCCCACTGAGGTCAATGTGACTGCAAAGGTGTAACTGAGGGCAGAATATTATCCTCCAAATCCTTGTGATGGCTCAGAGTATATAGGCCCAATTTTCATGACTGGTCGTTAAGCACCTAGGGCAGCTCAGAGAAGTAGGTTCACAAATATGGTTAAGAGCCAGATTTTCAAAGGTACTTAGGTGGCTATAGATGCAGGTAGGTGCCTAGTGGGATTTTCAAACATGATTATGCAGGTTAGGTGCCTAATTTCTATTTGATTTCAATGGGATTTAGGTGTCTAACCTGTTTAGGCATATTTGAAAATCCCACTAGGCACAAATCTGCATATTTAGGCACGTAAATATCTCTGGAAAATCTGGCCCGAAGATCCTTATTGTGGATCCATGCTTACCTCCATCTGACCCTGACCTGGTGTTTTATTCTACCATTCAAAGGGGCTACTAATTGAGATCTAAAGTAACCTGGCCACATTTGCATTTTCCAGCTGTAAATTTGGGCTATTTGTCCTTCCATCAGAAAGAGTTCAGCAGGACAAAAGGAGCAGTTCTTAGGGCTACCTGGAACAGAAGGTTAGAGCACAACTGTCTCTCTCCAGGAAATCTGGCTGGTGATCTTAACCCAGTGCACAGCTGCCCTACAATATGGTCAGGAAAGACCTAAGATTAGAATAGCAGGGGGTGTCATAAATCAGATGTAAGATGCTATAACAGAAGTGTTTTGGAGGTTAGCAGGTTTGGAATAGTAGGATTGACATAATCGACAAAAATCTGTCAAGGAAGCCCTCCTTGCAGTACATGTATGCCATACACAACCATGAAATAAATATGTGCATTGCAATCATGCTTTAAACACAATAATGCATTAAATTTCACAGCACCCCATGTGATAAGTGTGATATCCATTTTATTGGTGGGGAAACTGAGTCACACAGAATGTAAATTACTTCCCTGAGGCTGACAAAGTTATGAATCAATTCCCTGTCCTGTGTGTTACCAAAAGACCATCCATCCTACTTATATTTCACTCAATAATATGCCAGTAATATCAGTCTGCCAATGTCGCTAGTATCTAATACACTCATGGTCTTCCAAAAATTAAGATACTACACACAGATATATTTGTATGAAGAGACATGTTTCTATCCACTTTATTAAGTTTTCTATTTGGTCCTTCTCCTTTCCACTGCATCTGATCTACAGGCATTTTGCCTGTTGGAAAACCAAACTCAACACTAGCTGTGTTTCAGAAAGGGAAACTTTTTACAAGTATGCCAGTATTCCTTTGTCTGAAAATACAGCTGACTTAACAAGACATGTTGTCTCTGGCCTGTCTTGGTAAATCCACCGAGATGGCAATTAGCAAGTATTTCAGAGTGAGCTTATTGTATACTTTTGGTCTGTTGGTATAAATAGTTGTGTCACCTCTGGGTAGATGAAAAGAAAGAAATTGAAAATGAAGTCCAGTTAAAGAAGCATCTTAGGCACAGTTGTTTTTGCCTGAAAAGTGACAAAGAATAATGAATTCAGGGTTCTTCTGTAACTGGGGAATAAGACAACACACTGGAAAGAGCTTTATCAAAGAACCTCCTGTTTCATACAGGAGTTTCTGTAGCAATGATACAAATGACCTGTACATAAAGTACAACTTATAAGGAATCATAAATGTTAGCAGCAGCAGGAGTGATGCTTTTTGCAATATACAAGCTACCAACATTTCTCCTGTGCTCCTCTTGACGGGAGCTGTGGTGTCCAGGTGCCCAAAGATGTCAGGAAGCTGTCCATGTGCAAGCTAAGCTTGTCACAGTTTATTTGACAGACAGCTGGGCTAACTTCCAGCACTGCTTCAGGGGACATCCTTCTAACTTAACTGGCATTACGATATTCCATATAACCAGCTCTCTCCAACTGCAGTTTTTACAGTTAGGCAGACCAACAAGGAGACAGATCTATAGACAAGGGTGGGAGCGGTGAGCACATAGATCAAACAATATCTATATAATTATATTTAGTCTCTTTTTGTCAAAGAAATTTAGTGTTAGACAGCCGGCTGGCTGAGAAATGAATAGGACAGTCTGAGGAATTATGTTTCCTTGCAAGTCATATAAAATACAGGTTTCTAAAATGAAAAATTGCCAGGGATTTTATTTTTAGCAAGAAAAAAAGATAAGAAAATGTTTAAGTCTGGGAATATAAGAATTTAATTGCATGGTCTTTGTCTGCGGGAAGGAAAACATATTTCAGTGAATTTATTCGAGTTTGTGAAAAGTGACAGATTGACAGCCCTGGAAACTGAAGTCTTTTGTCCACATGTGAAGGGGAAAGTGCTGGCTTCCCTATTATGTCCTGTGCTTTAACAATAACCTGAGGCCCAGTTCTGTGATTATAAAGATAATTCACTCTCCCAGCGCCTGGGTGCTCAGCCTGGGGACTGTGAACAGGCTCAGGAGTGGGGGGGTCATAATCTCATTCACTTTCTTTATGGTTAGACTGCAGGAAGGGGCAAGGGGTTTAAAAAAAAGCTTGTATCTGTTGCAATACAGGGTCACACTATCAAAAAGGTGGAGAGCCACTGCCCTATCTCATTCATTCTTCTTTACGAAATTGCCCATAAGGGTTCCAGTTATGAAGGTGGTTTGTGAGATATGGACACCTGTTCACCAGGCACTCAACTGAAATGACTGACTCATCCCATCTCACAGAGCTGTTTGGTAGCAAAATCCAAAACCAAACTGGTGACCTTCAGTCTACACAGGTATTTATATGGCCCCCATGACCATCATTTCTGAGCTCCACACAAACATTAATTTAGCCTCGAAACACCCCTGAGAGGAAACTAAGTATCATTATCCTCATTCTACAGAGGGGGAACTGAGGCACAGAGAGATTAAGTGACTTTCCCAGAGTCATACAGAAAATCTCTGATAGAATGAGGAACTGAACTCCACACTCCAGAGTCCCAGTCCAATATCTTCTTATCAACAAGACCATCTACCAGTCCCCTATATTATTTAGCAGGGCTGGTTGAATTTTTTTTGTTGTTGTTGAAACTGGTTTTCAGGGGAAAACTGGAGTTTTGAATAAATACAATTTTTCCACAAGAACTGTCTACCTTCTGTGGAAAATTTTCATTTTTTTCACTGAAAGCTGAATGACTGAAAAACAAAATACTTTTGTTTTTGAATTTTCATTAAAAATCAAAAATTTCCATGGAAAATTTAAAAGAAAATTATTTGTCTTTGTTCTCATCTAAATATTCCAGAGGTGGGGGAGGGAAATCAGCCAGCTCTACTCTTTAGTTCCTCAGGACAGACAGAGACGACTCTGTGGAACTATCCCCCAGACACAGGGCTTTGCTCATGATAATCCATTTTGGGGGTAAGAATATTGAGATGGTGAAGCCACTTATGGTAAAAGTATCTCTGACTTTCCTCAGCCCAGCCAGCCTGGTGCAGTCCAGAAACTGCATTGGTCATGTTGGTTAATGATTTCCTTGGGGTAATGGATGAAAATCTTGTGTCCTTGGCGATTCTTTTGATGCATTAGCTGCCTTTGACTCTTTGACCATAAGATTTCGGTAACATGCCCGTCAATTCTAGGAAGGGTAGACGAGACAACTCAAGTGGCTCCTCATGTACTTTTTCAGAGATCCTACAGGGAACAGTTGGGTGGTGGCTCATTTACCCAGAAGGCATTTTCTTATGGGGTACCACCATTTCAACTAACAACCTTTCTTTGCATGAAGTCCAGGGAAGGAAAAGGCACAGAGACAAAACTACCCTCTCACACCTACACTTGGTCCAACCATGTCAAGGTTGGTGCACATTAGTAGTGCAGCTTTGGGTCAGGCCTCACTGGTCCTGCTTGTACCATACTCGTTCTGTAAATTAGAAAGGGAAAGAGGGGAAGCAGGGACCCCCAAAGTGCAAGAAGTCCATTCTATGTTTCCACGTTCAGAGCCAGAACTGGAAGAGTGAGGTCAGATTTATAGTCAGTGGCAAGTCTAAAATAATATTTGGAGCTCAGGAAAGGTATGAAAAAAAAACAAACCATACGACACGCTCTTCAGTAAGAAACACCTTTTCACAAGAAAATGCTTAAGAGGGTGCTTTCCAAATACTCTAAAAAGCATTGCTGTAATTGTATGGTGCATCTTTGAATTTGTTTCTATTAAATAAAACAAGCACATAACCTTGAAATACACTATTTGACTTCAGTAGACATAATTCCTTTCCAGTTCAGTCACTAGAGTGCAGTTAGCTGGTATAAATCAATGCAGCTGTTTTTTTTCCCCCCAAAAAAGAAGTGCAGCACTAAGATGCATATTTCAAAAATAAGTTACAGCTGCTAAAATATGCAGTGTGTAAGAAAGAGGACATGCCATTTTAACCATGTTCAAGATGAATGATAATACTAAGCCACAAGATGTTACCTTCTTGGAAAAAAGAGCTCTTTGGTAGCACTAGGCTAATATTGGAAGTTGCAGTGCTAAAAGGTACTTTGTAAGGAGCAAGATGCATTTAATAAAATCTAGTCATATGTAGTACATCCAGAGTTCGACAAGTTATTCACAGTGAACTATATCTTCAACGAATTTACCCCTGAATTACCTGAAAACACACTTCAGTTTCTAACAATTTGTTCATTTAAAATTTATGTGATGAATTGCTTTCTATTCATGACAGCAACTGCTTTCAGTATTCACTATTTGTAATTCACGCACATGCAGTGAGATTGGTCACCTGTTTCGGGTGGTATTGTTCCTGGCACTTAACTGGATGATTCCCAGACCAAAAGAGTTTTTAAGACAAAAGAGCAAACAGTTCCAGTACAAATATTTGTGCAATTTGCATAAGTAATCATGTGAGAAACCATGTCAGTACATGTAAGCACAAATACTCTACCTTTAGACAAACATGCCTGGGAACAACAGAGTTGAACTCGCAACATGTTTGTGAAAAAGCTAGTAAAATAGGTTGTGAATACCACTGAATACTAACCATAGTATTTATTCAAATAATGTTTGCAAACACTGCAAAAAAAACCAAAACAAAAAAAGTGTTATTCCAGGTGTAAAATGAGGAAGAAAAGTTTTCAAGCCCTAGACAAACCCAAATCACAATCTTATTTCAGATAAGGAGAACACTGGTCATTCAATAAAGATGACTTGGGTCACCATTCTACTAGAAATAGTTGAAAAAAACTGAAAAAATTCCTTTTCATCTTATTGCTGTTGAGTGCAGTTGGTTGGAAAATGGAATTTCCCATCCTGCAGGAATTTCAGACATTTCAAACTTTGTTTTCATCATGAATTGGGTTAAAATGTCAAAATTTGGGGGGAACAGAAATTCCAATTGAGAAATGTCTAAATGTCTTTATGAAAAAAACATTTCATTTAAATCACTTCAAAATGTTATAATATAAAATGTTAAAATATAGAACATTAAAATAAATATTTTATAATATAAAAGTCTAAATGAAACTACATGGGAAAGTAGAAGCAAAATAAGAAAGTCCAACAGGACACTCCATTTCGATTTCAAATCATTTGAAAGTATTTCTGTCAAAATTTTTGTTGAAATCAACACATTGCTGAGAATCATTTTGATTTCCATGAAATAGCATTTTCCAACAGAAAATAGTTTTGTCAAAATAATTTCGACAAGCTCTACTCATGACAAATATTGTAACTAGAAGAAAAATGGTAAAATGGGCATAGATAGGACAAACATAGTTCTGGAGCCGTTAAGTAAGCGGTGCCTTGATGGGTAGATGAGGGAGTTTAGAATGTTATTGGTATTAATTAGTGGGTATTTATCACTGAAGATTGTATGGGTAGATTATTATATCATATGGAATTACAGTTGATGGACATATTTGACAGTGTGTGCCGGAGGCACCCAGAGCAAGGGTTTGGCATTTTCTTCCTTCAATCAAACCAATCCTTACGGAAAAGATCTGTAGAATGTAATTGGGATGAAACACGAAAGCCTCTACAGAAATATAATCAAGATCTTTAGAAATAACTCTAAAAACTTCAACTAAGAATCTCCTTTTGGTAGCAGGGGTATAATTTTCCACTAAACCTGTATTGAAACTTGTTGAAATGTTATCATTTTCTATTACATAAACTCTGTAGGACTTTCCCATAAAAGGAAATACATAATAAGAAACACAGATGTTGACTGACAGCAACCGGACTGAAATCTTCATTTATGAAAGTAAAAATATTGGGTCTCCCACACTCTCTTTTGGAATTAATTAGAAATTCCTAATTTTCATTTAAAAAAAACAACAAAACAATCGTTCTCCATTCCTTTTCTCTGCTGTGGAATCCACCTACTCCCACATCATGCACCAGCACTGCCCCCTCCAGGAACCAAGGAGTTAATATCTGCTAGGTGTACAGCAGGAATCAGGTCTTTATCATGCTAGAGAAAGACTCAGTTTATTAGATGCAGTTATTTTAATTCCCATCACCTCCCTAAGGGAAATTGCTTACTGGAGAAGTGACACACTTTTATCTAACGATAACCAGTCCTTTAACATAAACTACAGCATTCCTGGAATTCTGTACCTGTGAACTAACAAGCCTGCTAAAGAGCCTAGATTTATAAACTTGAGGGATTGCGTACAGACAGACAGACAGCAGTAAAACAGCCATGCGCCAAGCAGGGCAATTGGCATCATCCCACCAATGTCTGGATGATTAACTGCTGGCAGTATTGGGGTCACAGCGTCATCAAAATATGAGTGTGTCTTACAGTGAGATGCACCACGTTCTGATGGTGGTCCCCAGAATATGTATGCATGTATGTTTTGTATACGTGTGTTCAGACACGGACCTGGGGAAGAAAGCAATACATCAGTAATGCTTTCTGTCCCTTGTCTGTGTCTGAACTCATGTAGACAACACACATACATATTCTGGCAGTCACCATCAAAACCCAGGTATTTCCATCCAGCAGTAAGGCACACTCATCTTTTGATGAAGCTCTGACCCCAATACTTCCCTGTTAATCATCCAGACGTTGGTGGGATGATTCCAAATGCCCTCCTTGGCGCACGGCTGTTTTACCTCAGCTCTGTGTTTCAGCTTCCAGTCACCCAGGAAAAAAAGAATAGGAGAGGTCAGGCTGGCTCCTGATCTTGGAGCTCCAGTGTGGTAATCAAAACACACTTGTGCTAGGACACCAGGTTGATTCAACTGGGGGAAAACAACTTGTGATATACACACCGTAATTCCCATTCCAATTATTTATAAATCTGATGAACCGTTTCTCATTGTTCATGTCTGCATAAAGGTAGAGGAAGGGGTCAAAAAACAACCCCTGAAGAATCCAAGTGAGGTATTTTTCACAGATCTTTCCAAATACAGCCCACCCCAAACTATGCAAATATTGTTAATAACACTCTTAATGGGATTCACCAAAAAGCATCCTGAGCTCTTCCCTCCCTTCCCCCTCCACTTCCCCCCCCCCTAAAAAAACCCTAAACTTTAGAAAACACAAAACTCCTCTGGGACATGTTTGCAGTGACAGATTAATGAATTACCTATCTCCTGAAGAAGAAATAAACATGCACAACTAATTAAATGTCCTTATGTTTAGAACAATCAGGAGCAGGATAACAGCAATCAAAGGAGAAAAATAAATTAACCTCACTGCTAAGATCTCATTGGCAGAGCTTGGAAATGATGTATTAAAAATTAGGTTACTTCTGACAGCTCTTATCTATTTAAAACATAGAAACTGCCATAATGGAAAAGAACCATCTAGATGGTGTCCTGTCTCTGACAATAGGCAATGCCAGCTGCTTCAGATGAAGTTTAAAAAAAAAAAAAAAAAAAAAACACACAAAATCCTTACTAAGCTATTTGCCTAAACAATATCCTGCAGAAGTGAGTTCCACTGAACAAACAAATATATATTAGCCGGGATCCAGCCAAGCTTGCTTCATTCAGGATTGGGGGCTTTATGCCATCTGACAGTTCTCCCATTCTGGAACTGGCCCAATGCCCCAACACAATATAAAGTAACCTCAGGGCTGCTGTAAGTTGCACCAGGCTGACTGTGGTCCCAAGGGGTTATTCTGGAAGCTAGGGATCAACAAAGCGGAAGAGTTATCTGGCCAGTCCCCAGCCATGCCTTCTAAATTCTGTTCCAGCACTAGATTGACAGCCCTTTGCACTGCAACAGTGTCACAAAGAAGCCGCAGCATGTCTGAAAATCTCCCATTTTGTCTTTTAAATCCATTTGAGTGTTATAAAGATTCAAGCCTGATCATGACCATCTCACTGCTAACCCAGGAATCTATTACAAAAAAAAATAATACTAGAAACCACCATTCTATTTAAAAAATAATAATAATAAAAAGTTAGCAATGATCAACGTTCATTCAACTGTACTTACATCTAATTGATTTCAATAAGTATACTGGGCAAAGTCCTCTGTAGACTAAATTATCTTCTTCCAATCCTACTGCTAGTTCATGATGCTGCTATGTACTGGACATTATTCTTATCAAAAAGGATCATTTCAAATAGCCAATTCACAGTGTCAGCTGTTAAAGGCCAATCTTGCTAGGCAGTCTGACCCATTCAAGTCAGGAGTTAGTTGGACTAAATGGTCTATTATCTATCAAACGTGTCATTTGCACAATATATTAATTTCTTTCCTTAGGGCCCAATTCAGCAAAGCAAATAAGAATGTACTTAACTGTAAGCCCATATGTAATCCCATACCTATTCAGCACAGCACTTTTGTTCTTGCTTACGTCTCATCAACGTCAGTCGGACTAAAGCTTCTTCCTTACACTATCTACAGTGCACCTGTGCAACCCAACTTACAAGAGTAGCATTACCCAGGTGCAAACTTCACTACATGCCTTACGTCAGAGGTTCTCAAACTGTGGTCTCCATGGACCACCAATGGTTCGTGAGTTCCATTCAGGTGGTCCGCGAATAATTCCCTCTAAGGTGCGCACCTGGGCAGCCGCACATGAGAGAATGAAGGGCCACCCACCTAATTAGTGGAGCCGCACAGGCATGGCTCCACTAATTAGGTGCCTGGACCCTGGAGAAGACACAGATGTAAGGTGAGGTGATGGCCTTGGGGGGAATAGGGGGTAGGTGGGAGGGGGCAGTGGGGTGAGAAGAGGGGATGGGGGGAATTTGGGACATGCAGGGCTGTGGTGGTCAGAGAAAGAGGCAACTTTCCCCAGCTCCAGGGCTGCACCTGCTGGGGAGAGACAGCCCTCCTTCCCAGCCTCAGCTCTGTGGCTGCTGATGTGGAGGAGAGAGGGAGAACCCCCCTCCTCTCCAGCCCCAGCTCTGGGGCTGCTGCGGCGGAGGAAGAGAGGTCACATCCATCACATTAGAAAGGTAAGACTACTGATATTAAAATATGTGCATTTATTTGTAGAACAAAAAGGTTAATTATTATTAAGGGTTTTTTATAAAGCATTTTTATCCAAAGCGCTTTACAATAGTTAGCTAACGGTACAAACATTTGGAAAGATCATTAAGTGGTCCACCAAGACCCTCAGCAATTTTCAAGTGGTCCAGGAAAAAAAACGTTTGAGAACCACTGACTTAAGTGACATCGGATGGTCTGGGAAGGATCAGAAAACTCACTTTTAACACTAGCCCATTGTGAAGCATGGAGATTCTTTTCCCCAAGAATCAGGCAGGGACAGACAATACTGAAGGGGTTTATTTCACGGTACCGGAAAGACTGATAAACAGCTTCAGAAGTGTGGGGTTACAGAGACCAATTATATACTTTTCTCTTATCACTTCATTTGCATTTATCTTGTTCTTACAGAGACAAACATTGTTTCAGAGACAGAGAAAGCACTTAACATGACAGTGACAGGAACAGAACATACGCATCAAAGCTATTTTGATTACATCGATTATCTATAACTGCCCTTTAGGCGAAGGGGTGGGGTTGGGGGTGAGTGTTTACAAATATCCGGAGGGCTGTGAAGGGAGGGTTTGTTCTGTTCTAAGAGCCAAGTTACTGGGAGGATATTTGACCATGTAAGTTTATCAAGTGTTTACAGCTACCAGTGTCCTTGGGCCTCTGGTGTTTCTGTTTCTGACTCAGCTGCTAACTAAATTTTTAACTCTTGCCTAACACCAGCTAACGATCAACTGATTGAAAACAGAAAAAAGGACAAAGAAAAATGAGCATCTCAAATGCTTATAATTCATTCAGAGGTAGGAGGAGGAGAACCTCTTTGATCCTTAATACCACTGTTAGACATTGACCCATTTTCTCTAACTCAGCCCCGCTGTCTTGTTTTACTTTGGTCCTCGTTATGCTTTCTCTTTTATGGTTAGGGTTTTTATTTGGCCATTTCAAAGAGTCTGTAGTGCAGGTGCACACCATACAAACAGATTTCTTTAGACATTCAAATTTCTAAAATCAGAAATTGATTCCTTTCAGAACTTTTGTTGCCCACACAGACAAAAGATGTGAACATTGCTGCAAATATCACACACTCCCCACTAGCCAAGAATACTCGTTATATTAGATACTAACAACTAGACAATAACATTTTTCTGTATGCAGATCTTAATAGTAAATAATCACAGCATATCCACAGTGCTCCTTTTATGCATGAAAAGTTTGTGGAAGTTGGATCCTTTAGTAATGCTTACATCTCTAAATGCAGGCCCAAGTAAGTCAATTACTTCTTGTTTTTCAAGTAGCCAATGCTAATTTTTCAGATAAATCCAAATAGTTATACTGCTTTGCATCAACTGCACAGTTCAAATATGATATTCATATGCATCATCCCAACTGAGGATATACTCAAAGATCTAAACATCCATCCCACTTTAAAAAACACTCCACTAAAAGTGGATTAAAAAAAAGGATAAATGGACATAAATCAGATATTAGGAATGGCAATATACAAAAACCTGTAGGAGAACACTTCAACCTCCCTGGACACACAATAGCAGATTTAAAGGTAGCCATCCTGCAGCAAAAAAACTTCAGGACCAGACTTCAAAGAGAAACTGCTGAGCTTCAGTTCATCTGCAAATTTGACACCATCAGCTCAGGATTAAACAAAGACTGTGAATGGCTAGCCAACTACAAAAGCAGTTTCTCTTCCCTTGGTGTTCACACCCCAACTGCTAGAAGAGGGCCTCATCCCCCCTGACTGAACTAACCTCATTATCTCTAGCCTGACTCACTCTTGCTTGCATATTTATACCTGCCTCTGGAAATTTCCACTACATGCATCCGACGAAGTGGGTATTCACCCACGAAAGCTCATGCTCCAATACATCTGTTAGTCTATAAGGTGTCACAGGACTCTTTGCTGCTTTTACAGATCCAGACTAACATGGCTACCTCTGTGATACTTGACACTAAAAATGTGAGTACTCTACTCTACCCATAAGTCCTCAGTAAAAAAATCAAGGCATATTATACCCAATCCAAGTTTCAAAACTCTCTACTGTTAATAATTCAAAGACAATATCCCCCACCAGTATCCTTTTATGATTTTCTGGCCCCAAAAAATCTGCCCAAGATTGATCATTTGAGAGTTGCCTGGAATAGAGAATGGACTACAATTGTATCGAATGTTAAAAAAGCAATTACAGAACCTGAAGCTATGGCTCATTCACCAAAATATATGCTTTCAGATATACTGGTCCCCACACAGACTAATGGTAATAAGCCGCATAAATGCTGACCACTGTTGGAAATGTAACTCCCTTGGTATTCATTAGCTCGTATGTTTTGGGAGTGCCCCTGTATCAAGAATTTCTGGTATAAGGTGGGTCAAAGGAACAATTTGGATGCTAAATTGGAGCCCTCCTCCTTAAATTTCATTCTTGGATATATTCTGGAAATCTGGAGATTACCTGGTAACAAGGCAGCCTGGTTCCAGTGTGTAGTTTTGGTGATTAAAAAATTAATCCTGCAAAAATGGAAAAGTCAATCCCGACCAAATATTGATGCCTAATTCAGTGATCCGTCTGACCTTGCAGCTAACGAATGACTGGCATGCCGCAGAAAGGGAATGCCTGAAACATTCAAAGCCATTTGGGCTGACTTTTTAGAGGTCTATGATTAACCTAGACTCAGGAGATAGATATGTCACTTCCCTTCTCCTCCTTTTATCCAAACCCTCTTCATTTACTTTGGGTATTATGATGAATCTGGTATTTTCGTATATTTGTTGAATTTGGAAAAATTAATTTAAAATATATAATTAATCGGTGTGGGTGTGTTTCTTTCTTTCACAGTCTTTGCTGCCCCAAATTCAAGACTTATCCTGTCCACAGACACTGCTCCAGAAAACCTGAGGGTTATCTAGGGTACAGGCTCTATCCCCGAAACTCCACAGAATCCCTCTTGCTGTAGTCTGCTAACTGGAACACACATACTTTCTGCATTACCCAAAAGACGAGGAACATTTGAATCTCAAAGCAATCACAGCCCAAATCAAATTTCCCTAACACCTCTTGGGTTCTTACTTATATTAATCAGACACATTAATTGGCAGTCATAGTGCAGCTGCATGTTTAATCTATTTTTACAGATTTCAAGATACAGTATATCTTTGACTTACAAATTAGCTTGGGTCCCATTTGTCTTAGAAACTGCTGTTCTCTTTCTGCCTTATCCTGACAGTTGAGACCCGATGGGATACTCAGGCTAACAGTCCCCAGATTTGGAGGTCATTCTCATTGGATGGCCCTTGGCTCTGAAACACTCCCCTGCTCTTTGGTCCCCACGTTTGTTAACGTTCAGGACATGCAGGAAGGCTTTACCCAGGCCGTTGCCAGGTGCTTGCTTTGAGGGGTGGACCTGGTTTTATTAAATGGGGGAGTTATTTTCTTTGTGTTAATATTTTTTTCATAGAGCTGAGTGAATATGTTATAGCAATAATGCATGATGAATGAGGATATTTTCCTTGTCTGTCAAATATCAATGAGCTGCTTATAATTTTTTGAAATGTATTTGTTCTTTTTTTGAATTATTCACTGAATGCGTTGAGCAAATAAGTCTTGGTTTGACGACAGTTTGTGTGCAGTTCATCGCAAGTACTCAATATTCACAAATAGAACTGGGATGGTTAGTTTTCACTGGGCAAACAGATCACACACAACATTGTTGCTGTTCCATGATTATCTGAGCATAAATTTTAGAATCAAGTTTCCACTGGGAATATTCACAGTTACAGTCTGAAATTCACTATTCTTTAATATATTCTTCAGATTCATTTTTTCCATAGACCTGCTTGTCATTCAAAGTTGTCCAGCAGAACATTCACAAAACATGATGACAAAAGTGGTGCAAACACAAAACCAACTGCATTTCTTATTTCACTGCATATTAACAAAACATCTTTGAAGCCAAGCTGTACAGATAGGATTGACATAGTACATGGTGGCTGTTTTTATTGTAAATGTGCCCAGGTTGACAATAAGGCATATCCTTATTAAGAGAATGAGTAAATAAAGCAATAACCAATTGTCTGTGCCTGCTTTTTTTAAAAATCACCAGTTCTCAACATTTTTATAGAGATGTTAGATTCTTGAGCTACAGGATAGCCAGTGTACCACACCGGAGTTACTGACAGTCAAAATACTGCCAGGAAGGGACCGTTTTATTTTCTAATGCAGCTGCAAACAGAATAGTAACTTTCCCTTTCAGACATAGGTGCTGGAACTAGGGGTGCTATCACAGCCCATTGCTTGAAGTGGTTTCATCATATACATGGTTTACAGTTTGGTTCAATGGTTCTCAGCACCTCCACTATACAAATTGTTCCAGGACCCCTGCAGGAATAAGTTTCTGGTTTTTACCAGTTAGAAGAAGAAATGCTTATGCTTGGAGGGTGGGGCGGGGTTGGGCTATTTTTGGTTAAAACTGAAAACCAAAAATCCCGGTTATGAATATTATAAATTCATGAAAGAGACGCTAGTCACTTCATCTCCAGTATTCCCAGGGATGCTGTGTGACCATCAGAAAAGGAACTTGTACCTCTTCAAGACAAATGCATTTTCCAGAAGTGCAAGCACAGACGCAGCAGTGTAGTTCTAGCTACTCAATAATTGGTTGGAAGCTGTGCTAGGAACTAATTAGTGAACAATGCTATAGAATAAACAGAAGCATCAGCCTCTGCTTAAGCCAAGCAAATGCTCTGGATATACATTTGAATAGTTAACAATGGCTATGTTTGAGACATGTGCAGGGCCAGCTCCAGGGTTTTTGCCGCCCCAAACAGCAGGGGGAGGAAAAAAAGCCGCAATCGCTTCTTTGGTGGCACTTTGGCGGCAGGTCCTTCCCTCTGAGAGGGACCGAGGGACTCGCCGCCGAATTGCTGCCGAAGAGCCGGATGTGCCGCCCCTTCCCCTTGGTCATCCCAAGCACCTGTTTGCTGCGCTGGTGCCTGGAGCCGGCCCTGGACATGTGCTTCTGGAGGAACCCCAGAAGGTCTTGTTCATTTCTCCTTGACTGGAGGGAAAATAGCCATGTCTCCTTCCAGCAACTGTCAATGCTTCTCTAAGCATTAGTTGAGGGAGGAAGAAGGCACTTGAGAGATGCTTTCTGCTTCTTCCAGGGCGGGAGCTGAAAAAAAACATGGTGCCTTCAAAGCACCCCTGGCTTCTGACAACCTGCAGGCCAGAATCAAACCCAGCAGCCAAAGAATGCAGCTGTGCTTAGGACTTGACATCCAGCTCATGCAACAAAAAATAGGGTTACCATTCATCCGGATTCCCCCGGACATGTCCGGCTTTTTCGGGTTAAAAATAGCGTCCGGGGGGAATTTGTCAATGTCCGGACTTCCCCTCCTCCCCCTCCCATGCAGAGCGTGCGCGCGGCTTACAGAGCAGCCGGGGCTCCCACAGCCAGAGCCAGAGCCCTTCCTGCACTTCCCCCCTCCTCTCTCCTGAAACTTGACACCACTCTCCTCCTCTCTCTCCCTCCCTCCCCCCCTCCCGCCCTGCATTCACAGATCGCCGGCTGTTCGTCTGGAGCTCCGACCCTGCTGCCCTCCCCCGCTGCCGAGCGCGCTGCTCTGCAGCACAGTAAGGGGGCCGGGGGCCAGAGAAGCGGCAGGGAGGTTCCCTGGGGGGGGGGGGGGGGG